>NC_143480.1:49034853-49240382 GCF_027475165.1 Benincasa hispida
CTTTCTCAGACTAAACTCATACCGATTTGGCAGTAGAGTCGCGGTCATTGATTTATGCGTTGATCCTCGTGACTTACTTTCGTTTTGGCTTGCCCCTACGTGTGTCTTGCGAACATCCAACTACGGGTAAGTGCCTTTCACAACTTAACTCTTATCAACAAGGGTTTCCCATTGCATTGACAGTGGAGTTGTTATTCTCAGAAATGTTTTTTTTTAGAAGATAGCAATGTTGAAAATAAATACCTCACCCCCAAAATTAAAATGTGGCAATGTCCTCATTTCCAAAAGAAATTAAAATAGGTCATCCGATGATCATAAAATGCTTGTAAAGAGAGTTTGAAAGAAAGCTAGCAAACCCCTAACTTCTAGAAATATTTCATGAGGTGACTATTTTAAGACTAAGTTGACTCTAGTATATATGAAAGAAATAGAAGTATATTTATCATTATTGAAATACTTGGATAAGAAACAGAATGTGGTAACTCACTAAATTTATCTATGTCAAATGATTGTGGTGATTAAAGAGGATACGATGATAAAATTTTGAAAACTAAAATGCAATGTGATAGCGCAAAATTGGAAATAGAGCTAAGGAAGAGTACACCCCCAAATTTTGCACTGTCGCCCGTATTGTATTGACGCATCCATCTTTGCGGCGATCACTCTTCGTTGTCTGCGGTGATGTAATAAGATAAGTGTTGCTTCGCGTAACATTTCCGCAATCCAGCACCTCGATCGTTGTAAGAAAAACAAAGAGAGGGTCAAATTATTTTAAACAAAATAAAAATTGTTATCGCAAATTATTTTTTTAATTTTTTTTTGTAGAAACGACTGTGATAGTAAAGTAAGGATAAATCAGAATTGAAAAGATAGTGAAAATTTCGAGTAGTGGAGAAAAGAGTTGAAGACTTGGTTTCCCAAAACTTGCGTCCCTGATAAGTTTGATCATTTGATAATGCAGGGACCACCTACTTCCTTCTTCATTCAAAGTTTTTGAGTTCCATGGAGTCGACTTGGCGATGTCAGTCTTCTCCATGGTATGCCTTTACTTGCTGCCCATTGACTTTGAATATGTTAGTTCCGTCGTCATTTGATAATTACACCGCGCCATGTGGAAGTACTTGTCGAATTATGAACGGTCCGGACCAATGTGGCTTTAGCTTTCCCAAGAAGAGTCGCAGACGTGAATTGAAAAGCAAGACTTTTTGCCCGATTTGGAGATTCTTACTGCATATGTAAACCCCGAATTCTAAGTTTTTTAGACAAGCATGTTTAGCCAAAGAAATGATATATTAAATATATAATAAGTGAAAATCCATGCTATTAATAGGTGTTAATTGGTTTGGCTGGAGGCACTAAGTATGGGGTGACGTGGCGGTTTAATCTTAGAGCTCGAGAGGCGGTAGGAAGATTAAAAGGAAGAGGAACTTCAAAAGCTTGGTTTCGGCAATTTACATGAACAAATTTAGTGAAATTGGTGCCATTTGAAAGCTGGGAGAATCTAGTTTTCAAGATTGTCTTGTCGAAGAAAGATTGCAGGAGAAGGAGAACAAAAAGTGAAGAATTTGAAGAAGGGGCAGAATCTCGGATTAAACAGGGCTCGAGGTGAAAATTGGAAGCTCCAGGCCAAATTATAAAACATTTTCAGCTGAAATTTTGAGGTAAGAAATTTAACTTAATTCTAAACAAGTTTGTAGAATGAAGTTTCTTGAAAAGAGTTTTGGATTTTGAGTTATGAATTTTTGAATTTGAAGCAGGAAATCTATGCATAAGCAGACAACTGCTTAGGAAGAACAAGCAGACAGCTCACCGTGGAGAGCGAGAGCGAGATAAGAAGGATGAGGATCTCGCTCAGGATGATAATCTCGCTGATTTTGTGCTAAAGATCTTGCTCAAGAAGAAAATCTCGCTAGAAATTTGGGCTGAATCTTGTTGGTATGGTGAGTATCGCTAGGTTGAAGTTTTGTTAAAGAAATGCTTGATCTCGCTCATGAGGATAAATTCACTCATAATGGTTATCTCACTAGCAATATTGTTTTTTTGAGGAAAGTTCCATTAGTAAATGAACTATTTGAGGTATTTTCTAAGATTTCTAAGGAATTTAACCGGGAATTATGTTTTTTCAGGCCAAAAAGAGCTAAGAGAGGCGTATAAACCGTTAAGAGCCCCGACGAGCTGTGAGTGACTAAATGCACTTAATGCTTTCAATACTTATGCATATAAGGCCAAGTAAGTTATATTGATGTTGATGATGAATTTATACTTCCTCGAGCAACAAATGATTAATGAATAGATTAACGAATCTTCCCCGGCTTGTAAATGTTTTAACGCAGGCCAAGGTATGTTGTGAAAGCATTACAAAAGTTAAGTTTCTAATGTTGAAATATGCTTTCTAGGGAAAATCTATGATAGAATGAGTCCTTGTGTGATTGACAAGCAATGAAACTTAATTTGATGTTACGAAATAACCCGATACTGAAGGACATGGAAAAGGTATCTGGGTAATAGTACCTAAGGTGTTGACGGTACTTAGAAAACTCCACGTGCACGTAGGTAGTTCCGAATGAGAGGCCAAAGTATGGGTCTCCTAGGCCATATACCACCAAAGGGAGGCTGAAGTATGAGTCTCTTGGCCGGTAATAGACGTTGAGAGCTAGAGCGTTGTAGGCTTGTTCTCAACCAAGGAATAATGATGAATAATGATGAATAATGGTGTTTAGTGATGTCTAAGAATGGTTCTTAATGCTATATTTAGAGAAAGTTGCTTGAGATGCTCGTTGGTTTATTTACATGTTTATAGTTATGTAATGCATGGTGTAATATGATTCTATAGTCACTCATTGGGCTACTAGCTCATAGATTTTCTGTGTTTTCCATTTACAGGTAGCGGTCATATTCTTCAAGTTTGATCCTGCTGCTGCTTGCCACTGAAAGGCCTGGCTTGTCAAGAAGAACTTAGGTTGATGGTCTGTTTATGTACACATGTTTTGAGAGGGACTAGGGCTTTGTTAGAGAAGTTTGGGGCCATCTGTGAATATTTTTTCCCGTAGATGTTATGTTATGGCTGTATGCATACGTTTATATAATCTTATGTAGAAACTTAAGGAGGCATGCTGTATGTGTACATTATTGATGTTTTAATAGGTTGGTATTTAGATTAGAAGGCTAAGGTGGCGAGTGCTGGTAGTAGGGCTAGTAACTACCACTGTCATATCCTCTTCCAGATTAAGAGGGTAATCTGGGAGGGGGTGTGACAAGTTGGTATCAGAGCATAAGGTTCTTGGAATAAGAGAGAAGGTTCATGCATAAGTCTAAGTCCCTAAAGTGTGAGTTCCTAACATATGTACATTGTAATAGGTGAAATGCCAAGGCAAAGTGGCAGACAGAGTAAGCAGACAGGAGGCAAGAATACTGACCCTACCAATAGAGGCTCGGAGGTTAGAAAGAACCCACCGAGTGGGAAAAAGAAGGTGAACGATTCAGTGGGTCAAGAAATGACGTTTGAGGGAGAGTCTAGTACTCCCCAGGCAAGGGTAGATTCTCAGCTAGAAGATTTAGTTTTTGACAGGATAGCGCACAGGTTAGCAGCCAGTGTGGGCTCAGTACGAGCTGACCCAGAGAAGGAATATGGTATTGAGAGGTTTAAAGCCCTAGGGTTGTGACATTCGAAGGTACGAAAAACCCAGCTGAAGCCGAGTTATGGCTCGATGTAGTTGAAAAATATTTAATGTTATGAGTTGTCCAGAGGACAGGAAAGTAGGGCTAGCCACCTTTCTACTACAGAAAGGAGTAGAGAAATGGTGGAAAGTGATATCTACCAGACGAGTCAGTACAGATGCGATGTTATGGCCTGAGTTCAGGAAGGCCTTTGAAGACAAGTATTACCCCAGCTCGTTTCGAGATGCGAAAAGGGATGAGTTCCTCAGACTAATGCAGGGAACGATGTCAGTGATAGAATATGAGCAGAAATTTACAGAGTTATCGCAGTATGCTCTGCTGATTATTAATGAAGAAGGAGAAAGATGCAGAAAGTTTGAACAAGGTTTGAGGAAAGAAATTAGAACTCCGGTGACATCTACGGCTAATTAGCTAGACTTTAACCAGTTAGTAGAAATGGTGACACGAGTCAAGCAGAGTTTGGCAGATGATGAGCAGTTGCCAAGGGGCAGTGAGGTAGTAGTAGGGCCTAAACATAGAGGATCCCGACCTCCAGTTGCAACTCAGACTAGTGGAAGCCAATTTAGGGGTACAAGTTGGTAGGTATCCAGGAAAAGGAAATCGAGACCCTCAGCCAGTGTAGTTAGCCGACCAGAGATGCCACAAGCTATTGAGTCGATAGCCAGTACAGATAGGAAACCGACGTGCCCTAGTTGTGACAAGAGGCATCTTGGAGTATGCTATAGTGGCAGAGGGGTATGTTTCCAATGTGGACAAGTAGGGCATTTCAAGAGAGACTGTCCCCAAGTGAACAGGGACGCCTTAGCAGCACAACAGACAACCTCCCAGACAGTTAACCAACCAAAGGGCGCTGGAAATCGCGGCGAAGGGTCAAGTGGTGCTAAGGAGAAGAGTGTCATAGGTCAACCCTAGCAACAAGGGCGAGTGTATGCCGTTACACACCAGGAGGCAGCGGAGTCTCTAGATGTTGTGACCGGTAATGTCATATTATGTGGACAGTCTGCATATGTTTTATTTGACCTTGATGTCACACATTCATTTATATCTAGCATGTATGCATCTAGTATAGATAGGTTGGTTGAGCCTATGCCTGAAGAGCTATATATCTCTACGCCTTTAGGAGATGTGATAATAGTAGATAAATGTTATAAACATTGTGAGATGCTGATCAATAGTCAGGACTTTTATGTTGATTTACTTCCCTTGGAGCTGTTGGAGTTTGATGTTATTCTAGGTGTGCTTCAGTGCACTGCTACAAGAATGAGGTAATGCTCAGAAAATCAAATGGCCAGGATGCAATACTGGCAGGAATCAAAAGATTAACTACGGGGAATCTAATATCAGCAGTGAAAGCTAAGAAGCTACTAAGCAAGGGATGTAAAGCCTATTTGGCTCACGTAGTGGTTGCTCAAGGGAAAGAACTGAACCCTGAAGATGTCCCTGTGGTAAATGAGTTTCGGGATGTATTTCCTGAGGAATTATCGGGATTGCCACCCGACAGAGAGGTGAAGTTCACTATTGACTTAACTCCAGGGACAACTCCTATATCGTAGGCACCGTATAGAATGGCACCAACTGAGTTAAAAGAATTAAAGGTTCAGCTGCAGAAGTTAATTGACAAGGGATACATTCGACCTAGTGTATCGCCTTGGGGAGCTCCGATATTGTTTGTAAGGAAGAAAGACGGTACACTTAGATTGTGTATCGACTATAGATAGCTAAATAAGGTAACGATTAAGAATAAATACCCGTTACCATGCATTAACGATTTGTTTGATCAGCTAAGAGGAGCCACGGTGTTTTTAAAGATAGACCTAAGATCAGGTTATCATCAATTGAAGGTGAAGGAAGCTGACATTCCTAAAACCGCATTTAGAACAAGATATGAACATTATGAATTTCTAGTAATGCCATTTGGATTGAAAAATGCCCCTGCGGTATTTATGGATCTTATGAACAGGATATTTCATCTCTACTTGGAGCAGTTCGTGATAGTATTCATTGATAATATATTGGTATATTCTGGCAGTAGGGAGGATCATATGACCCACCTGAGGATAGTATTGTAGATGCTGCAAGATAGGCAGTTGTATGCTAAGTTCAGTAAATGTGATTTTTGGTTAGATCGAGTTGTATTTCTCAGGCATATTGTTTCAGCAGATGGTATCAGTGTGGATGCCCAGAAGACGGAAGCAATAGTTAATTCGGAACGACCCACGATTGTTTTAGAGATACGCAGTTTCCTAGGTTTTGCAAGTTATTACCGGAGGTTTGTGGAGGGTTTCTCTAAGATAGCCCTTCCATTGACGAACCTGACCAAGAAAGGCATGAGGTTTGAATGGTCGTCGGAGTGTGAGCATAGTTTTCAAGAGCTGAAATAGAGAAGTTGAACAAATGATCCGCAACTTGATTCTCTGTGCCCTTCTGATCAATTATTTCAATATCAAATTCTTGAAGGAGGAGAATGAGTACCTTGGTTCCCAATAGATATGCCCGTAATTTTTCTAATGCAAAAATCACAGCCAGAAGTTCTTTTTCAGTGGTGGTATAATTGATTTGAGCAGAGTTCAGAGTTTTACTTGTATATGCGATGGGGTGCAAAATAGTTTTCTTCTTTTGCGCTAATGCGGCTCCCATCGCATATCCGTTTGTATCGCACATGATTTTGAACGACGGTGTCCAATCCAGCGTAATCAAGACGGGTGTGGTAATCAACACATCTTTTAAAACTTGGAATGCGTTGAGGCAATTATTGTCAAATTCAAACTTTCTGTCTGCCTTTAACAACGTACTCAGTGGTCGTGGAATCTTAGAAAAGTCTTTAACAAATCGTCTATAGAATCCAGCATGCCCCAAGAAGCTTCACACAGCCTTCACGCTGGTTGGAGGTGAAAGCTTTTCAATTGCGTCAATCTTTTCTTTGTCCACCTCTAACCCTTCTCGGGAGACCTTCTATCCCAACACTATACCCTCTTTCACCATGAAGTGACATTTTTCCCAGTTGAGCACCAGGTTTGTCTCTTCACATCTTTTCAAAATTTTCTCTAAATTGGCCAGGCAGACTTTATAAGTGTTACCATAAACGGAGAAGTCATCCATAAATATTTCCACTGAGTCTTCGAGAAAATATGAAAAGATCGCCATCATGCACCTCTGGAACGTGCTCGTTGCATTGTAGAGACGAAACGACATGTGGCGAAAATCGAATGTCCCATATGGGCAGGTGAATGTGGTCTTGCCTTGGTCTTCAAGAGCTATCATGATTTGATTGTACCCGACATATCCATCCAAAAAGTAGTTCCCTGCTAGTCTGTTTAGCATTTGATCAATGAATGGCAGAGGGAAGTGACCTTTCTTTGTGGCCGCATTCAATTTGCGGTAGTCCATACATATGTGCCATTCAGTGATGGTTCTTTGCGATATTAATTCATTGTTCTCATGGGGACTATTGTCATTCCGCCCTTCTTCAACACACATTGCACGGGGTTGACCCACGTGCTATCTGCAATAGGATAGATAATTCCTGCATCCAGCCACTTGATAATCTCCTTTTTGACGATCTCCTTCATCGCAGGGTTAAGTCTGCGTTGATTTTCAATAGTTGCTTTGTGGTCGTCCTCAAGACGAATGTGGTGCATGCAGTACGCGAGGCTAATTCCTTTGATGTTAGCGAGCGTCCAGCCAATTGCTCGCTCATGTTTCTTGAGAATGCTCATCAATGCATTCTCTTGATCTACATTGAGCGCAGAGGAAATTATCACTGGCAGTTTCTCATTCTGCCCCAGAAATACGTACTTCAAATGTGTTGGTAGGGTCTTCAGTTCAAGTGTTGGTGGTTCCACGAGGGAAGGTTGCATTGTTTTTCTTTCTTCTTTTGGCTCTTCTTCTTGTGTTGCGATTGTTCCTTCTTCTTTGTTTGTTTTTGCTACATCACATTGTAGGCAGCTATAGATGCGTTGGCATCCTCTTCTTCACACTCTTCATCAGACTTTTCTTCTTCAATCAAACTCAGGTCATCGTCAGAATCTTGTAAATCTTCCTCATCCGGGAATTTCATAGCACAAATTATATTAAATTTGAGCTTCTGTCCATTTATGCTCAAAGTGATTTCTCCCTTGTGCACATCAATTTGAGCACAACCCGTTGATAGGAAAGGTCACCCCAAAATGATGGGCACATCTTTGTCGGCCTCATAAACTAGGATGATGAAGTCAACTGGCAAAATAAATTTATCAATCGTGATCAGCACGTCCTTCACCTTACCTTCTGGATGAACCAGAGATATGTCAGTGAATTGGAGAGTCACTGATGTGGGCACATGTTACCCTACGTTTAATTGTCTAAAGATTGACAGCGACATCAAATTTATGCTGGCCCCCAAGTCACACAGGGCTTGCCCAATATAGAGTCTTTCTATGGAGCAAGGAATAGTGAAGCTCCCAGGATCGCTCATCTTCAATAGGATAATAGATTTGGAACTTTGCGTTAATGCCACTGTGGCAAATTTTCCAGTGCCTCTTTTCTTAGTTACCATATCCTTCAGAAACTTGGCATAGGCAAGCATTTCCTTAATCACTTCACTGAAAGGAATGTTAACATGTAATTGCTTTAACATAGATAAGAAGCGTTGGTACTGTACCTCTTCGTTTTTCTTCTTTCTTAACCTCTGAGGGAAAGGTGGTAACTGGACTTTCATGGTTCTGTTTCATTTGACTTTGAGGTCGACACAACCTTAAGTTCTACTGCTTCATTCTTTCTTTCTTTTTCTTGCATTATCGGAATCTTAGGCTCAGTTGCGATGGAAGTTGTTTTACTATGATCCTTCCTTTCTCCCTCCACAGTCTTTCCACTGCGCAATGTCATAACCTGACATTGCTTCTTACCTGATCCCCCTAGGTTGTATGGAAGCTCAGTAGAACTTGGCAACGCCCCTTGCAGTCGACTTTTCAGCTTATTCGTAATCTGGCCCATTTGCAATTCCAGGTTGCGGATGTACGTAGCCTGACTTTGAAGCACTGTCTCGTTTTTCTCTATATATTGCTTCAATAGGCTCTCTAGAGAAGAAGATTGCATTGGTTGTTGTGAGCTACTTGCTTGGTTGCTCTGTTGACCATTGTTGTGTTGGAAAAATCCTGGGGACCCTTCTTTTTGCGTCATAGATTGAAAATTTTGTTTTTGATTCTTCTAAGCAAAATTGGGGTGGTTTCTCCACCCGGGGTTGTACGTGTTTGAAAAGGGATTATTCTTTACAAAATATACAGATTGTGAATTTTGCAGGTAATCTTCCATCGCATGCCCATCACCGCAAGTCGCACACTTTGCGGTGTTTTGACTTATTGCGTTAATTTGCATACATTGCAGTGTTGGGTTGCTAATCGCCATTCCTTGAATCAAATTCATCATTGCGGTCATTTGGTTTTGTAACGAAACAATGGCACCGTTATTTGCATTGGAATCTTTGAGTCTCAATCTCTGGTCACTCTCCCTCTAGTCTTCATGGTTCTTGGAGATGTGGTCCAGAATATTCTTCGCCTCCTCGTAAGTTTTGTCAAGCAGACCACCAGCGACTATTGCACTAGCAGCAGTCTGCGTTGCAGGATTCAAACCGTGATAGAAAATTTCCATTTGAAGGTAGTCTGGTAGCTATTATGAGGACAATCTCGAACCAACCTTTTAAACCTTGCCCAAACATCGCTGAGCGATTCGTCCATATCTTGTTAAAAATTAGTAATGAGCTGTCTTGCGTTCTCGGTAGGTGGAAAATACTTTTTCATGAATTTCTCCACTACCTACTCTCAAGAAGTAATCTCTCCTAGTTCGAGTGAATAAACTCATTTCCTAGCCTGATCACAGAGAGAAAATGGGAACAATATTAGTCGAACTTCTTCAGCAGAGATGTTTGGGAACACAAAAGTATTGAAGATTTCAATAAAACTTTGAAGGTGGGCATGCAGATCCTCGCCACGCCTTCCTCCGAATTGACCTGTAGTCTGGATCATCTGCAGCATCACTGGTTTCATCTCGAATCAGCTTCAGTCGAGGGTAGCCTTATGATTCCTGGAGAGAAATCATAGAGGTTTGGCGATGCATAGTCTCTAATGGGCCTATTTCGATCGTTTGCCAACAGAATCAGATTCGCCATGACATTATTATCATTTGGTGCCTCACCTTCAAGCTGCTCCGCCATCTCTTCTTTATCGGATTGTGCTTGCTGTTGGCAGTCTCGTAGTCTCCTTTGAAATGTTCTCTCAATCTGCGTAGTTCACCGGAGATTGAGAGTTCTACAAAGAAATCACAAAAATTACTGTAACAACTATTTTACCAAAGTCCCCGATAACGATGCCAAAAACTTGATGCGTTATTTTATTGAATGGATTTATGGATGATATGCGTTGATGGATTACGTTGTGCACTCAATTTTCCCCAGCGGAATTAAAGTGTAAATTCTTCTGAGTTTCCTGGTAAGTCTAGGGTCGAACACAGGGACTTGTGAAAATAGTTGCGTTGGTGATTTTTATGAAAACTTGTGGTAACCAGTTAAATAAATAAATCGTTGGGTTTGTTGTTTGCGTTGATGAAAATAAATAACGAATGCGGCAGAGTTTGAAAAGAGTTGGTAAATGGGAAATACAATAAATATGTGATGAACAGGTTGAGAAAAGTTTCAGCTAACACTCCCTAGAAGGCGTCCATGCTTTGCGATCATGCAACATGCATACAATAGTAAACCACCTCTCGGCGTGAATTCTATGGCTTGTAAGGCTAGAACGCATGCGATAAATATGCGATAAGTCTACAGGGTTTATACATAAACCTCTATCTCTATTTATTCGATGACAACATGACATTCACAAATATGCGACCACATAATATCACTCCCATTCCTAGGATGCATGCGATGCAAGTTGACAAACAGAGCTTATCTCTAAGTCCCTATCTATTGTTTATGCAAGCCTAATCTTGCTCTTTCGAGTCTAGATTCTAACCTAGCTCTCTCGATACATTAGGTTCTTTCTTTAGATTCTCTCTCGAGTAACTCTAAAAGGTATTTTACATAACATAAAACAAGACAATCGCAAGCAATGAACTTCCTAGGTCATGTTAGCTTAGTTCTTCTCAACCCATTCAACTAGTTTAGCTACTCATGCATATTAAGAGAGTGAGCAGATGTAAAAATAGAACTTCCATTGAATAGATATGAGATGAAGTACAAATAACAATGCAAGTATAGTAAAGAGCCTGGAGAAATTTCTTGCTGCCAGGTGTTTACACTGTTTCTACTCGTGCTCTAAAGAGATTCTCGCTCTCCGAGAGTCGGATCGCTCTCTGCTCTTATGCCCCAAGGTTCTCTCTCGAGCTGCCCTGGGCGATCTTCGGTCTCACCACTCTTCTCTTGCTCTGCCGTAAAATGGAAAAGAAAACTATGAACAGAAGCACTGATGAATTCGTCAATTGATCAACCCCTTTTCTGAAGATTGCACTTGGTATTTATAGGGCATCAAAGGTGAAAGATGGCTTCTCTCTCCCGGTTGTACAGATGGGACAACTTTAATTCCTGATTGATGCGCCGGATGATTGTTACTGATAAAGCTGAATGTACTTTGTGACCGTTATCGGCTGTTAACTTAATTTGGATCCGACTGTTATCAACTTTCTGTCTCATCGCTCTTAATTATCCTATCACCCGGATGCGCCCACCATGTTGCGCTGACCAAGTTGCGATGATTCTTCTTGGGCGAATGTTTGTGAGCATGATCAACGCAAAGTATTGCTGTGAAGTTGCGCTCGACCAATGTATTCCTATGATCGCAATTTCTGCATTGCGTTAACCCATATTTTGCACAAAAATGTAAAGATCAACTGCTCTAATGCGTTGGATGCATGCGACCACAATATTATAGAATTTATGCTTAATGGACGCAATTTAAGATTCTCATCAATGCAATCCAACATTGTTTAAGAACTTAGCACTATGATAACGTGCATTTCTACCCGTTATCACGCATCAGTTAGAGAATTAAAGCCATCCCATCTGTGCAATCATAAGAGAGCAGCCACCTTTCACCTTGAAGCTATATAAATACCGAAGGCAACTTTCAGAAAAGGAGTTCGGATAGTTCGAATACTTAGATAATTTTCTCCATAGTTAGAATACCCTTGTTCTTAGATTTTCATTTATTTTAAGACGGAAACGAGAGAAGAGAGATTGTGTCGAGATATCATTCCAATGACCTTGGGAGAGTACTGGAAGCGTCGAGATCAGTGGGAGGGCCAGCTTGTGTGGAAGCAGGATTATCTTTTGAATAGAATAGAGTTGATATTGTAAAAGCCTTGGGAAGCAAGGGATTGTTACTAGGCTCTCTATCCTTATCTTCCATTGTTATTTTGTACTTAAACTCATCTATAGAAATGAAATTTACTTCTTTATATCTGTTCACTCTCTGTTTTTTATGCATGAGTAACTAAATCTATTGAATGGGTTGAGAAGCACATACGATTATCTTGTATTATGTATGCTTCATTCGTCCATTAGAGATACTCGGGAGGGTAGTCTAAGGATAGGATCTAGGCTTGGGAAAGTCAGGTTAGAATCTAGGCTCGAGAGAGTCAGGTTAGAACGCATAATCAAGAGATAGGAGCTTAGGAATAACCACTGTTTGCTATTAATGCATCGCATGCATCCTAGAGATAGGATATGATTGTGTGCAGTCACCTTGTCTTTGTGTGCATCTTGCATCATCACATAGGAAAAGAGTAGAGACTTAGGAATAAGCTCTATGGACATTATTGCATTTAACACATGCGTCCTAGAACTAGAAGCACCGCATTTGCATTGGAAAATGATCTGCTGTCGCATGAGTGTAGCATGATCGCATAGTTTGACACATTCCCACGAAACGCTAGCGAAAGACCTTCTCAACCCGTTCTCCGCATACTCAGTGTATCTACTGCATAATCGAACTTTTCTCAAATCCTCCGCATACATTTATTTTTATACCGCAAACAACTATTTGATTTACCGCTTACCGCAAAGTCTTTTGGAAAATTATCACTGTATACTATTTTCCCTAGTCCCTGAGTTCGACCTTGGACTTACCAGGAAACTCAGTGGGGTTTATACTTGGATTCCACCTAGAAAAAGTGTTGCTCAACGCATTTCCATCACCGCATTTCATTCCATAATTTCACCTCATAAAATAACGCATCAAGTTTTTGGCACCATTGCCGAGGACTTCGCTAATTCAGTGTGCTAACGGTAATTTTTCTGATTTCTTTGTAGCTCTCAATCTCTCGTGAATTACGACCTGAAGATTGAGAGGATGTTCAGATGGAGATTAAGAGACAGCTGCCAACCACAACAACCAGATAAAGAAGATACGGTAGAGTAGCCTAGAAACGGAGCACTAAACGAAAACAACGTCATGGCGAATCCAATCCTACTGGCAAACGATCGCAATAGGCCCATTCGAGACTATGCATCGCCAAACCTTTACGATTTCTCTCTAGGAATCATGAGACCTGCCTTTGATGGATCTCGATACGAAATGAAACCGGTGATGCTGCAGATGATCCAGATTGCAGGACACTTCGGAGGAAGGCGTGGCGAGGACCCCCACGCTCACCTCCGGAGCTTCATAGAAATCTGTAGCACTTTTGTGTTCCCGAACATCTCTACTGAACAAGTTCGACTAACTTTGTTTCCATTTTCTCTGTGTGATCAGGCACGAAAAATGGGCGTATTCTCTCGAGCAGGGAGAGATCACTTCATGGGAATAGGTCGTAGAGAAGTTTATGAAGAAATACTTCCCACCTACTGAGAATGCTAGAAGAAGGAAACTAATAACCAATTTTAAACAAGACATAGACGAATCGCTCAGTGATGCCTGGGCGAGTTTTAAAAGGCTGGTCAGGGATTGTCCACACAACGGATTACCAGATTGCTTGCAAATGGAAATCTTTTATCACATTTAAATTCCGCTTTGCAGATCGATCCAATGCGGTAGTCGCTGGTGGTCTACTAGATAAAACGTATGATGAGGCTAAGAACATCCTGGATCGAATCTCTAAAAATAACAAGGACTGGAGAGAGAGCGATCAGAGACTGAGAATAAAGGATAATGACGCAAAGAATAGTGCTATCGCATCACTTCAGAGTCAGATGAATGTGATGATGAACCTAATTCAGGGAATCACCATCAATAGCCCAACACCACATAGTGCAAGTGAATGCAATTAATCAGACTGCCGCAAGGTGTGCAACTTGTGGTGAAGAACACACAATAGAAGAATGCCCGCAGAATCCACAGTCTATTTATTTTGTGAAAAATAATCCATTCTCTAACACCTATAACTCCAGATGGAGAAACTACTGCAACTTTGCGTGGAAGAATCAACAGCAAATTTTCCAATTTGTGGCGCAAAAAGAAGGGCCACCCAGATTCTTCCCGCGAAATAACGATCAGACGAGTAGTCAAGCCAGTAGTTCGCAACCGCTGCAATCTTCCTCCTTGGAAAGTCTGTTGAAGAGTGTATCGAGAAGAACGAAACTGTGCTTAAAAACCAGGCGACGTCCATCCGCAACTTGGAATTATAGATGAGCCAGATTGCGAGCGAGCTAAAGAACAGACCGCAAGAGGCCCTGCCGAGTTCAACAGAACTCTCACACAACCCAGGGGGATCAAGTAAAGAGCAATGTCAAGTCATGACATTGCAGAGTGGAAAAACTGTGGTAGGGGAGAAGAGGGAGCCTAGTCGGACTGCTTCTATTGCGTTGGAGCCTGAGATTGCGGTGACTCAAGAAGAAGAAGAAGAAAAAGAAGCGATAGAACCAGAAGTTGCGTCCACCTCAGAGCCAAAAGAAAAAGGGACTATGAGAGTACAGTTGCCACCGTTCCTGCAGAGACTCAGAAAGAAGAAAAATGACGAGGTACAGTACCAACGCTTCATCGCTATGTTAAAACAATTGCATATTAATATTCCGTTCAGTGAAGCGATTGAGGAGATGCCTGCATACGCGAAGTTTTTTAAGGATATGGTAACTAACAAGAGAAGCACTGGTAAGTTTTCCACAGTGGCTTTGATGTAGAGCTCGAAATCAATAATCCTATCGAAGATGAGTGATCCTGGGAGCTTTACTATACCTTGCTCCATTGGAGGACTGTACATCGGGCAAGCATTGTATGACCTTGGAGCCAGCATTAACTTGATGCCTCTATCGATCTTTAAGCAGCTGAATGTGGGGCAACTTTCACCCACGACCGTGACTCTCTAACTAGCAGATTGATCTCTGGTGCATCCAGAGAGGAAGGTGAAGAACGTGCTGATTACCATCGAAAAATTTATATTACCAGTCGACTTCATCTTCTTAGATTACGAAGCCGACAAAGATGTGCCCATCATACTGGAGCGACCATTTTTATCAACAGGTCATGCCCAGATTGATGTGCACAAAAGAGAGATCACCTTGAGCGTGAATGGACAGAAGCTCAAGTTCAACATCATCCGTGCCATGAGATTTTATGACGACGAAGACCTGAATGAATCTGACGATGACCAGAATTTGAATGAAGAAGAAGTGCCTGACGATGAAAATGAAGATGAGGATGCAAGCGCATCCATTGTTGCATGTAATGCGATCATAGGAAAAACAAACAAGGAAGATGAGATGATCGCAACCCAAGAAGAAGAGCCAAAAGAAAATGAAGAAAGAAAAACAATGCATCCGTCCTTGAAAGAACCACCAATAATAGAGTTAAAGACCCTGCCGAATCACCTAAAGTATGCATTTTTGGGGCAGAATGAAAAGCTGCCAGTCATTATTTCCTCAGAACTTAATGAAGACTAGGAGAATGCGTTGATAAGCATTTTGAGAAAATATGTGCGAGTGATTGGCTGGACACTCGCAGACATCCGAGGAATTAGCCTCGCATACTGTATGCACCAGATTCGTCTCGAAGAAAACCAAAAGGGATTGATCGAACATTTAAATTATGTGTCAGATGTATTAATACCTGAAAGAGGTCGTTAAGAAGAAAATAATCAAGTGGTTAGATGTGGACATCATTTATCCAATAGTAGACAGCACGTGGGTTAGCCCATGTAGTGCGTGCCGAAAAAAGGTGGGATGACGGTAGTCCCTAACGTAAATAATGAGCTGATATCGCAAAGAACCATCACCGAGTTGTGTATTTGCATGAACTATCGCAAGCTGAATGCGGCAATGAAGAAAGATCATTTCCCTTTACCATTCATTGACCATATGCTAGATCGTCTAGCTGGAAATGACTTTTACTGCTTTCTGGATGGGTATGCCGACTATAATCAGATTATGATAGCTCCCGAAGATCAGGAAAAGACCACATTCACCTGCCTACGGAACTTTTGCTTTTCGCCGCTTGTCGTTCAGCCTCTACAATGCATTGAGCACGTTCCAAAGGTGCATGATGGCCATCTTTTTAGAATATCTTGAGGACTCTGTTGAAATATTCATGGACGAATTCTCGTCTATGGGCATACATACGAAGTCTGTCTTGCCAACCTGGAGAAGATATTGAAAAGATGCAAGGAGACGAATCTCGTACTTAACTGGGAAAAATGTTATTTTATGGTGAAGGAGGGCATTGTGCTGGGACAAAAGGTATGTCGGGACGGGATGGAGGTGGACAAGGTAAAAATAGAAGCAATTGAAAAGCTCCCACCCCTAACAAGTGTAAAGGTTGTAAGAAGTTTCTTGGGGCATGCTGGATTTTACAGACGTTTTGTCAAGGATTTCTCAAAAATAGCACGACCGTTGAGTGCATTGTTAGAAGCTGATAGGAAATTTGACTTTGATGATAATTGCCATAACGCATTTATGATTTTAAAGAACGCATTGATGACTGCACCCATTTTGATCGCGCTAGATTAAACACTTCCTTTTGAAATAATGTGCGATGCGAGCGGGTATGCGATGGGAGCCGTACTAGCACAAACGAGAAAAACAATACTGCATCATATCACATAAGCAAGTAAGACTTTAAACCCTGCTTAGACTAACTATACCACCATATAAAAAGAGCTGCTTGCAGTAATATTTGCGTTAGAAAAGTTCAGAGCATATCTGCTGGGAACAAAAGTACTCATTCATACTGACCACTCGACGATAAAATATCTAATGACAAAGAAGAACGCGAAGCCGAGGCTGATTAGATGGGTTCTCCTCCTCCAAGAATTCGATATGGAAATAATTGACCGCAAGGGGACAAAGAACCAAGTTGTGGATCATTTATCCAGATTGGAAAATCCTGAGCTTGACCACAATGAGTCAGAGGTGAGCGCAGTGTTTCCAGATGAGCAGCTATTCCAGATCGAAGAATTGCCATGGTACGCAGACATAGTCAACTATCTGGTTTGTGAGCAATTTCCAGAAGAGTATACCTACCATCAACAGAAGAAACTCAAACATGAATGCAAATATTATTATTGGGATGAGCCGAATCTGTATAAGAGGGGGTCAGACCAGATTATGCGACTATGTATATCGGAGGCTGCTCATCAACGCATATTATTGCAATGTCATGATTCACCATATGGTGGAAACTTTGAAGGGCAGCGCACTGCAGCAAAAGTATTACATAGTGGGTTCTATTGGCCAACATTATTTAAGGATGCCAGAGACTACGTAATGAAGTGTGACCGGTGCCAACGCACGGGTAACATTTCATGGAAACATGTGATGCCCATGAACATCATTCTAGAACTGAAGTTGTTCGACGTCTGGGACATTGATTTCATGGGACCATTCCCACCTTGGAATGGTCACAAGTATATTCTGCTAGCCATCGACTATGTGTCCAAGTGGGTAGAAGCAATAGCATGCACCGCAAGTGATGCGACAGTAGTCTCCAAATTCTTGAAGAAAAATATTTTCACGCGTTTTGGCACTCCACGTGCCATAATAAGTGATGAAGGCTCTTACTTTGTCAATTACTCTGTCAAAAAGCTGCTGCTGAAATATAATATCCTCCACAAAGTGGTCACCGCATACCATCCACAGACGAATGGTCAGGCCGAAGTGTCCAACCGAGAGATCAAGTTGATACTAGAGAAGGTGGTAAAGTCTTCACAAAAGGATTGGGCAACAAAGCTAAACGATGTGTTATGGGCATACCAGACCGCCTATAAGACACCCATAAGCATGTCTCTGTATGCGTTGGTATTTGGTAAAGCATGTCATTTGCCGTTGGAGGTGGAACATAATGCGCTGTGGGTGGTGAAGAAGCTTAACTTTGATTTAAAAGCAACAGGGGAAGCAAGAAAGCTACAACTGGTCGAGCTTGATGAGTGGAGAACGCAAGCTTATGAAAATGCCAAAATATTCAAAGAACGAGCAAAACGGTGGCATGATAGCAGGCTATGCGGTAAAAATCTCCATGTTGGACAAAAGGTCTTACTCTTTAATTGATAGCTACGAATCTTTCCTTGCAAGTTAAAATCGCGCTGGTCTGGACCCTTTATCATTAAAGAAATATTCCAGCATTGTGCGGTTGAGCTGATTACTGAGGACAAGACCCCTATATTTAAGGTTAATGGGCAACGAGTCAAGGCATATTGCGGGGGTGATTTTCAGCGAGAAAAGACCTCTGTAGACCTGAGAAACCTGGAATAAAGGAAAATGGAGTGGCCCCTGCGCTGGCATGCAACATCATCTGGGGCGCAAATCTTTCGTAGTATCTTTTTGCTTACTTATGATTCATGAACTCTCATCACTACGATGCTTCAATTATCATTTATCTATCTGCATTTTATTTCTTAAAAAAAAAATAAAATTTTAACTTCTTTTTATTATCATTTGACCCTCTCAATGTTTTCTTTGCAAACGATCAAGGTACACGACTGTGGAGGCGTTGCACGAAGACAAAACTACTTTATTCTGTCACCGCAATCCAAAAGAAGAAGATCGCCGCAAAGCAGGATGCGTCAACAAACAATGCGGGTGACAACGCAAATTTGGGGGTTGTATTCTTCCTTGACTTTATTCCAAATTCTACATTATCGCATCGCATTTTAGTTTTGAAAGTTTTATCATCGCATCCTCTTTGATTACTGCAATCATTTAAGATTTATAAATTTAGTAAGTCACTGCATGCTGTCTCTTTGCTAATTATGATTTCAATGATGAAACACATGCTTCTATTTTTTTCGTATATACTAGAGTCAACTTAATTTTAGGTACCTCATGAAATATTTCTAGAATTTAGTGGTCTGATAGCTTTCTTTCAAACTGACTCTTTACATAGCTTCCTAAGAACATCGCACAACTTCTTTCAATCTTTTGGCAATGAGGACATGGTTGCATTTTAAATTTGGAGGTGAGGTATTTATTTTCGACCTTGCTATTTTTAGCTCTTAAAAAAAAAAGGGAGGAAAATTTTGAGAATAACAACTCCACTATCAACGCAATGGGGAAACCCATGTTGATAAGAGTTAAGTTGTAAAGGGCACTTACCCATAGTTGGATGTCCGCATGACTGATAACTTGTAGAAATATAAGCTATTTATACTGCCTTATCTAGATATTGCGGCCAAAAGATAGTGAATATGCGCCGATTGTATGAAAATTAGCTCAGAAATACAATAATTATAAATTATCGCAATTACACCCACTAACATCTTTAAGATGGAAGAAAAGGAGATTTTACTCTGTTTTGCCGAAAACCAAGTCATCGCTTGCACTCAAGGCTTAAGAAGAACTGATCAACGCATCTCTGTCACAATGCGCCCATCAATCCATAATGAAGAGACGATTAAGGCAATGATGGCGCAATGCGATGGTCGATCATAGAGCTGACTTTCAACCGCATGCGATAATAAAAACAAACACCGCATGCAAACACTCGATCGAAAGATGTAGCTAAGCAATGCAAAAGCGGAGGATTGAGACACATGTACAACTAACGGTTGTGCAGAATTGACGGTTTGATTGCATAACAAAAGGAATAATATCCCTCCATCTTTAGAATTTCCATAATAAGTGGGGACCACAAGACTGGAGTCAAAGATTCTCACCTATAAATACCCCATAGATTTCAAAGAAAAGATATGCTACGGGATACTGGGCTAATTGCTGCTAAAATGTTGATAGGAAAGGCTGAGCTGAGTGCTTAACTGAAGAAATCCGGGAAAGATGAGACAAGGTCGAGAGGTGAGTCTCAGTTCTATTCTGCTGAATACCCGCCGAGAAGCTCTGTGCTGAGAACCCTACTACTGGTTGAGCAAGCCTGAGAGGGAAGATCATCCATCCATCTGATCCATCCAATCCGGCAAGCAGATCTCCACCCGACTCGGTGCCAAAACGTTGCCGCTTGTTTATATCCGTTCTATCTCTTTTCATCATTGTAGTTCACTTTCTTTATCTCTTCAATCACACACCATGTATCAAATTCTTAATAGATATATTAAATCTTTCACTTGCTTTCATATTCCATTTTCTGTCTACTTCTGTTCCTCCGTGAATCACTTTCTCCATGATGTCTTCTTAATCCCTTGGTAGTTAATATGAATTAAACAAGTCCTTAACTTGTGTTAAAGAGAATACTGCGTTTAGCTAATGCATGCTAGACGGTATCTTTAGCCGTGAGAGTAAAAGTGAAGATGTCATTCTAATCTATCGAGAGAAGGTTAGAAGAATGCGTTAACTAAAGCGAGTAGTACTTCCGGACATGGAAACAACCTTGCATTCATTACGTTCGTCTCTGATTCACCACAATCACGTGGGAGTGCGGTCGATCACTAAAAGGTGTACACCAAGAGAAAAGCGGAACCGTACTTATAACTTCAACGCAATTATGAAACTTGCGTTGTTTATATTAGTTATCTTTCTTTTTTTGTTTGTACATAAGACTTGCCGCCGCATTCCATGCTCTTTTCATAACCTTCACAGCCAGCCTGGACCCCAGCATCTTGTATCATGAAGCTTGTATCTTGTATCATCTAGCTCAAGTTTACTATACTTATTTTATTATCGCATTTTACTGCTTTTCTTTACTTTATTGCAATTTTATATACTTGTACAAAACACTTTTTAAAGATTGAAAAACCTGGTCGCATATACCACGAACATACCACAATAACTTCAAACAGTCCCTGTGTTCGACCTCGAATCACATTGAGAAACTTGCGGTGGAATTACATTTGGTTCCAACGTAAGGAAACTTGTGACAACGCAAGGCGTACAACAAGAATATTCATAAATAACACATATCTAGAAGTAGTATCGCATATTTGACTGCAATGTTAAAGATATAAAATTTGCGTTACAAGTTTATGGCGCTGTTGCCGGAGATTGGTTAACGATTTATTGTTTGAGTGTGTATTTGGTATTTTGTAGGATAGATCTCATTGTACTGGCTGTTCAACGCAGAGAGCAGCCTAACAGTTTATGGGTTCTGGTGCTGAACCAGAATTCGTAGCTGACCCTAATATTGAGCGTACTTTTCGTGCGAGGGCACGTCAGAACCAAATTAGGCGAAAGAAGATAGCAAGCATGGCAGACAACAATGATAATGCGGTATCGGTAGAGAATCAAGGAGCTCTTTGGCAAGTACAGGATCCTGTTTTCCTTGTAGCTGATCGCAACATCCCGATGAGGAATTATGCGCCACCCAATTTGTATGATTTTTCGCCTGGAATCTTGAGACCTACTGTGGAGGAGAACGCGCGGTTCGAGATTAAGCCGGTCATGCTGTAAATGATTCAAAATTCCAGACAGTTTGAGGGTCTGCAAGGTGAAGACCCACACGCCCATTTGACCAACTTTGTCGAAATATCCGGCAACTTTTCCTTACCTGGCGTAACCCTAGAGAGTATAAGACTGTATCTGTTCCCTTACACCTTGAGGGATGAGGCTAAGAGGTAGGCTCATTCACTGGAGCCAAATGAGATCACTTCATGGGACCAACTGGTAGAGCGGTTGATGAAGAAGTTCTTCCCACTTGTCGTTAACGCAAGGCGACAAAAGGATGTGTTAAACTTCCAGTAGTTGGAGAATGAGACCCTAAGCACCGCCTGGGTGCGATTTAGAAGATTGGTGAAAAATTTCCCGTATATTGGGATCTCCAATTGCGTCTTGATGGAAACTTTTTATAATGGCCTAAACCGAGCAACGCAGGCTGTTGTTGATGCCTCCACGGCAGGAGGTTTTATGGAAAAAACATACACAGAGGCTAAAGTCATCCTCGACCGCATCTTGCAAAATATGGATGACTGGATCGACAATGGATATGAAGGTCGAGGCGTCGAGAGAATGAAAAATGAAACAGCCATTGTCCCTGCGGAGACAATGACCACGTTGGCCGCTCATATGGCCGTGGTGACCTCAATCCTTCAGTTAATGGAAATTAACCAAGGAGCCATGGCTCAACAATCAGTGTAACCTGTTGCACCGGCTCAAGTGGCCGCAATTAGTTGCGTTAATTGTGGAGGGGCTCACGGAGCTGACATGTGCTCATTGACTTTTCAGCAAGTATACGCCATTCAGAACAACCCCTTCAGCAACACCTATAATCCGGGCTGGAGGAGCCATCCTAACTTCAGTTGAGGAGGCAATCCCAACCGGGGGGGGGGGGGGGGGCAGTTAACCATCAAGGGGGTAGTAGAAGGAATCCTCCTTTTCACCACAATCAAGGGCAACGAAGGTAACCGCACAACCAGAAGTCATCATCATTAAACACCTCGGGAAGCTCATTAAAGACAATACTGAAGCAATACATGGATAAAAACAACGTAGTGATGCAAGCGCAGGCGTTTTCAATAAGAAGTCTGAAGATCCAAGTGGGCCAGCTGGCCTCTGAATTGAGAAGTTGAGCACCAGGAACGTTACCCAGCAATTTAGAAGCCCCGAGATTTATAGGAAAGGAGCAATGTCCTTAGGACATTGGGCAGGAAAGTCTGATCGCCTGCGGAGATGTGGATTACGATCACTCATGACAACGCAATTGTCGGTCCATATCTCAATACTATGTTTAATGCTTTCTTAAATTTCTATCTATTTGAATTCTTAATTTTGTCTTTGATTCTACATTTAATTCATTCTTGACTTTCTAATTTATGTCCTCATTTACTTTTTGCATTTAATTTTGTCTCGTCTTTAATTCTTTTTGTTTTTATGTAATTAGTGCGTTGAGCTTTAATGGTGAATGATTGAGTACTAAAGAAGATTTATTGCTGCAAGTCATCGCACTTGCGTTCATGAAAAAAAAAATAATAATAAAACAATTAACAACAAGTATGCAAGGTGATAATGGACACATAGCAAGCTAATAAGAGATGCTTTCAATTGGTATTACAGCCAAATTTTTGGTCCCAATTTTTTTTTTCGAAAATTGAATTTACAGTTAATGGTGGGTTTTCATTCTGTATTTTATTCATGTCGATGAATGGATGAATGTATGGTTTGCAATTTGTTGATGTTTATGGGATTGGTCTTTAGTTTTCTTACTTTAATTTTACATATTTTGTTTGTAAAGGCCCTTTATTTTTTAGCATTAATTGCAATCAAGTCTATATTATTAAAGTCTTGAGTTGTTCGTGTTGATTCTGGTGATTTTCTAGAGAAAACGAGGCCCAAATTAAAGAAGAAACTAAGCAAATCGCAATTGTACAGTGGGCGAATGTATAGTAGCGTTACAATGTTGCAAAAGACGAAACAGAAAATTTTTTCGTAGCATTACAATGCTAGGTCACAATGTTGCCAAGCTCTGAGACGAATTTTTTTTTTTCGGTTTGCATGCGGTTTGGTTCGTGGCTTAGCTGGTTCATATGTGATTCAGGTTTTGGGCAGTCTTATTTGTGTGGTTCAAGGCTCGGTTCACTTTTTTTGAACCGGTTTGACTATTATTTGTAATAGTTAGTTTTTTAAGTTAATTAAATTAATATAAATTTTATATTAATTTAATTAACGTTTTTGTAGTTCAATCCCGGTCCATAAATTGCTATTTAAATTATGCATTTGATGTATGATTTAATATTAATTATATATGTCATAATGTATACCATATAGTAAAATTCCATGCATATGATAATATATAATTGCATGATTTATGCATTATTCATGCATTATTCATGCATCATTTATACTATAAATATGATAATATATAATTGCATGATTTAGTTTTATAGCATGCTCACGCATCATATAATATAATAACATAGTCATGCATCATTTATATCATAAAGATTATAATATATAGTTTGGATGTATCGATGTATGTATGTTATTAATTATTTCATTACTTTAGTATATGTAAATGTTATGTACGTTAAGTAATGAAATGTGAATTGCATGAAGCATAACACTATTTTAGATAATTTTATAAATGCTATAATTTTATTAATTATGTCATTAAATGCAATGTATGATTTTAATTTCTTTAATTTATATTATAATTGTTATAATTAAATCAAATTAGAAATTAAAATCAATAATTCAGAATTGCATGCAAATTTAGGTTCAAATCATTTTTAAAAATAGTTTAAAAATATGATTCACATAGACCTAAGATCACAAAATTTCTAATTAGATTAGAATTAATTTAATCTTTTAATCAGTTTAATATGATTAAATTTGTTTTAATTAAAAGATTAAATTTGTAGCAAACGTACCTATAAGGGACTTTTTGCCTAAGGCTAGTTCTATCTAGACTGAGGTATTTAAGTTGACGGAAATGGAACACCTCTACCTGAGGACTGACTTAGAAAGGTGAATTATATGACTAATTATTTTTACTAAGTGATTGTTTGAATTTTCCCAAAAGTAATACTTACTTTGGATAGTTAAACAACTTTTATTAATGTTTGCTACAAGCATGCAATTGTTTGATTGAAGTTTATTAAAATGTTTAATAAATATTAATCAAAGTTGCTTAACTATCCAAAGTAAGTATTGCTTTTAGGAAAATTCAAACAATCACTTAGTAAAAATAATTAGCCATATTTTTATAAGTTAAATTAACTTGGGTAAAACACTTAGTGGGAGGAAAATGGGTATACGATACTTCATGTTTCCTTTTCACGTTTCTCTTTCAAAGTTCACACTGTCAGATCTATACTCGACCTCTAGATACTTTTGCTTGTGTCTGTCCCCCTACAGGTGGTGTTTGTATGTGTCAATACCAAGGTGAATGGAGGGAGTGTTTATAATAAGTGGGAGCGGGATGTGTGTCAACACATCCTTTAGTCTCTTTCGTTAGTTTAGTCAATTTTCATGCTCGCCCTCGAGGCACTTTTACTTGTGTCCCCCACGGATGACATTTGCATGAATCTTTACTTAAACTTCAAAAATGGATAGAATTGCTTTAGTTTTTGCCCCAATCAGTTTTTTCCTACGGTTGGTTCATGGGGGGCAGAACTTTAGAATCTAAAATAAGAGATTACACTTACAAGAAATTGTTAAACTAGTTAACAATTTCTAGATCAAACAATGGTGATTGATATTTACAGGAACAAGGAGTTGTTCTATTTATTGGTTGAGATGGTCTCATTTCAATGAAGGGATACCCGATCACCCTACAGTGAATTTTGTCCTGCCTCACTGAAACATCATTGCAAAATAGATGTCACATAGGATGCATTAAATTATTTTGCTGGTTTTTTTGAATGGGTAATGCTTGGATACTAAATAAATAAATTGTATGTTTTAGAAAATTTACAAAAATGACTTCTGCTACATTAAACATGCTCGCAGCTAATAAGTTAATAGGCGATAATTACATCACCTGGGAAAGCACGATTAACACTGTTCTAAATATCAATGATCTGAGATTTTTCCTGGTGGAGGAATGTCCTCCAGTCCCAACTCCAAATGCCGTTCGAAACGTTCAAGAGGCATACGGGCTTTGGGTACAGGCAAATGAAAAGGCCCGAGCATATATCTTGGCAAGCCTTTCTGAAGTCTTAGCCAAGAAACATGAGCCCATGATCACTGCCTGTGAAATCATGGAGTCCCTGCAGGGAATGTTCGAACAACCGTTTGCTCAGCTCAGGCATGACACTCTTAAATACATCTTAAAGGCCTGTATGCAAGAATGGGCATCTGTTCGAGAACACGTTCTCAACATGATGTTCCACTTTAACCTTGTGGAGATGAATGAGTCTGTCATCGATAAGGCTAATCAGGTTAGCTTCATCCTAGAAACTTTACCTGAAAGTTTCCTGCAGTTCCACAGAAATGCTATTATGAATAGGATTAACTCTAACTTGACCACCTTGCTCAACGGGCTACAGACTTTCCAGTCCTTGATGAAAGTCGAGGAATAGAAGGGAGAGCCAAATGTTTCCTCATTCTCTAAAAAGTTCTTCAAAGGTTTGACATTGGGAACTAAGTCAGTGCCTTCCTCTTCCGGCACAAAAAAGTGGAAGAATAAGAAAGGTGGAAAGGGGAAAGCTAACCCACTAGTTGCTGTCTAGAAGGGCAAGAAGGCCAAGACTGCAAAGGGAATTTGTTTCCATTGCAACCAAGAGGGACAATGGAAGAGGAATTGTCCCAAATACTTGGCAGAAAAGAAGAAGGTTAAACAAGGTAAATGTGACTTACTTGTTTTGGAGACTTGTTTAGTGGAGAATGATTATTCAAACTAAATAATAGATTTAAGCGCCACTAACCATGTTTGTTCTTCATTTAAGAGAATTAGTTCCTGGTGGTAACTAAAAGCTGGGAAGATGACGATGTGTGTTGGAATTGGTCACGTCGTCTCAGCTAGGGCAGTGAGAGGACTCCAACTTGCTTTACAGGAAAGTTATATGTTGTTGGACAATGTATATATAGTTCCTGATTTAAAGAGAAACTTAATTTCTGTAAAGTGTTTAATTGAACAAAATTATTTTGTAAATTTTTCTTTAAATAAAGCGTTTATTTCTAAGAATGGTATAGAACTTTGTTCTGTTAAGCTAGAAGACAATCTTTATGTGCTAAGACCATTAGCAACTAAAGTTGTCCTTCATATTGAATTATTTAAAACCGCGATAACTCAAAATAAAAGGCAGGAAATTTCTCCCAAGGAAAATGCCCATCTTTGGCACCTAAGATTAGGACACATAAATTTCAATAGGATTGAGAGACTGGTCAAGAATGAACTTCTAAGTGAGTTAGAAGAAAATTCTTTACCTGTATGTGAGTCATGCCTTGAAGGCAAAATGACTAAAAGATCTTTTACTCGAAAAGGTCATAGAGCCAAAGAACCCTTAGAACTTGTACATTCAGACTTCTGTGGTCTGATAAATGTTGAGGCAAGGGGAAGGTTTGAATATTTCATCATTTTTACTGATGATTATTCTAGGTATGAGTATGTTTATTTAATGCAACATAAGTCTAAAGCCCTTGAAAAGTTCAAGGAGTACAAGGTTGAGGTTGAAAATGCATTAAATAAAACGATTAAAATATTTCGATCTGATCGAGGTGGAGACTATTTGGATATAAAATTCTAAGACTATTTAATAGAGCATGGAATTATATCCCAATTCTTAGCACCTGGTACACATTAGCATAATGGTGTATCAGAAAGGAGAAATCGAACTTTGTTGGACATGGTTCGGTCTAAGATGAGTTAATACTTCCTTACCTGACTCGTTTTAGGGTTATGCAGTACAAACTGTAACATACATTTTGAATTGCATTCCTTCCAATAGTGTTATGTGAACACCTTTAAAATTACGGAATGGTCATCAAGGTAGTTTACGTTATTTCAGGATCTGGGGTTACCCAACACATGTGCTTGAGGAAAATCCTAAGAAATTGAGACCTCATTCAAATGTGCCTATTTGTAAGATACCTTAAAGAAACGAGAGGTGGTTACTTCTATGATTCTAAGGATAATAAGATATTTGTGTCAATAAATGCTACCTTTTCAAAAGAAGACCACATAAGGGAGCATAAGCTCCGTAGTAAGATCGTGTTGAATGAATTTTTCAATGAAACTATTGAACCTTCAACAAGAGTTGTTGAAGAGTCTAACACCTAAACAAGAGTTGTTGAAGTTGGTTCATCTAGGTCACATCCACCTCAAGCATTGAGGGAGCCTTGACGTAGTGGGAGGATTGCCAACTAGCCTGTTTGTTATATGGGTTTAACAGAAACTCTAGCTATCGTAGCTGACGATGATGTTGAGGATCCATTTTCTTGGAAGAAGGCAATGGAGGATGTTGACAAAGATGAATGGATCAAAGCTATGGATATCGAAATGGAGTCAATGTACTTCAATTCAGTTTGGGATCTTGTAGATCAATCTGATGGGGTTAAACCTATAGGTTGTAAATGAATCTATAAGAGAAAATAGGGTGTCGATGGGAAGGTGCAAACCTTCAAGGCTAGACTTGTGACAAAGGGTTATACCAAATTGAGAGAGTCGACTATGAGGAGACTTCTCACCTGTTGCCATGTTAAAGTTTATCCGGATATTTCTATCCATTGCCTCATATTATGACTATGATATTTGGCAAATAGACGTCAAAACTGCTTTACTGAATGGAAATCTTGAGGAGACCATTGATATGGAGTAGCCTGAGGGATTCATAACCCAAGGTCAAGAGTAAAATTTTTGCAAGCTTAGTCGGTCTATTTATGGATTGAAGCAAGCTTCTCGATCTTATAATATATGATTTGATACTACAATCAATTCTTATTGTTTTAATCAGAATGTTGATGAGCCTTGTGTTTACAAGAAAATCATTAACAATTCAATAGCTTTTCTTGTGTTGGATGTAGATGATATCCTACTCATTGGGAATGATATAGGCATACTGACTGAAATTAAGAATTGGCTAGAGACCCAATTCCAAATGAAATATTTGGGAGAGGCACTGTTTGTTCTTGGCATTAAGATCTTTAGAGATCGAAAGACCAAAACATTGGTCCTGTCTTAGACATCGTGCATTGACAAGATGCTTGTCAAGTTTTTGATGCAGAACTTTAAAAGGGGTTTATTTCCTTTCAGGCATGGAGTTATTTTGTCTAAGGAAAAATTTCCTAAAACACCTCAAGAGGTTGAGGAAATGAGACGGATCCCCTATGCATCGATTGTTGGTAGCCTGATGTATGCAATGTTATGTACTAGACTTGACATTTATTATGCAGTAGGGATAGTTAGTAGATATCAGTCTAATCCAAGATTTGATCACTGGACTGCCGTTAAATACATCCTCAAGTATCTTCAAAGAATGAGGGACTACATGCTTTTGTATGGTTCTAAGGATTTGATATTTACAGGATACATGGACTCTGATTTCCAGACTGATAAGGATTCTAGGAAATTCATATCAGGATCAGTGTTCACTCTTAATAGAGGGACAGTAGTCTGGAGGAGCACCAAGCAGGGGTGCATTGCTAACTCTACTATGGAGGCTGCGTGGCGAATTGTGAAGTTGCTAAGGAAGCTGTGTGGCTCAAGAAGTTTCTGACCGATCTGGAAGTAGTTCTAAACATGTCTAAGCCCATCACCCTTCATTGTGATAAAGTAGAGCTGTAGCTAATTCCCACAAGCCTAGGAGTCATAAGTGCGGGAAGCACATAGAGCGAAAGTATCATCTCATTCAGGAGAGTGTGCATCGAGTGGACATGATTGTCACGCAAATAACTTTGAAGCACAACATTGCTGATCCATTTAAAAAGGCCCTCACGGCTAAGATGTTTGAGGGTCAATTACAGAGTATGGGTACATGGGAACGACCACATTTAGTCTAGGAAAAGTGGGAGATTTTGTACTGGGCACGTATTATGGCCTTGTTTGCTGATAACGGGTAGAAATGCATGTTATCATAGTGTTAAGTTCTTAAATAAAGCTGGCTTGCATTGATAAAATGTGAAATTGTGTCCAAAAAGCATTAAGTTTATTACATTGCGGTCGCATGCGTTCATCGCATAGGAACAGTTGATTTTTGTTTTTTTATGCAGTATATGCATTGACACAAGGTGGAAATTGCGATCATAGGAAATCATTAGTCAAGCACAGCATTACCGATAGGCTTTACGGTGATTGTGTTCACAAACATTTGATCAAGAAGGATTACTAAAACTTGGTGGGCGCATCTAGGTGAAAGGCATAATTAATCGCGATGGGACAGAAAGCTGATGACGGTCAAATCCGAATTAAGCTGACAGCCACTAACGATAACAAGTACATTAAGCTTTTTGGTGACAAATATTCGGTGCATCAATCAGGGAATTAAAGCCATCCCATCTGAGCAATCATAAGAGAGAAGCTACCTTCACCTTGAAGCTCTATGAACACCAAAGGCATCCTTCAGAAAAGGGGTTCGGAAAATTCATAAGTTCGGATCAGTTAGCTCAGCACATCTTTGTCCATAGTTTCCTTTTTATTTTAAGGCAGAGCAAGAGAAGAGTAAAGACACCAGAGATCGTTCAGGGAAACTTGAGAGAGAACTTTGAGGCGTAGAAAAGAGAGTGGGCCGACTCTCGCGAGAGCGAGATTATCTTTTGAACACGAGTAGAAAGATAGTGTAAAAGCCTGGGAAGCAAGAGATTGTTACCAGGCTCTTTATTTTATCCTTGCATTGTTGTTTTGTACTTCATCTTTATATTTATACAATGGAAGTTCTTATTCTACATCTGTTCACTCTCTTCGCATGCATGAGTTGCTAAACTTGTCAAATGGGTTGAGAAGAACTAAGCTAACATGACCTAGGAAGTTCATTGCTTACAATTATCTTGTGTTATGCTGTGCCAAATATCCCTTTAGAGCTACTCGAGAAAGAGTCTGAAGAAAGAACCTAAGACTCGAGAGAGCTAGGTTAGAATCTAGACTCAAGAGAGTAAGATTAAAACTGCATAAACAAGAGATAGGGACTTAGAGATAAGCTCTGTTTGTCAACCTGCATCGCATGCATCCTAGAGATAGGAATGATATTCTGTGTTGCCTTATTTGTGTATGTCATTTTGTCTTCACATAAATAAGAGTAGAGGCTTATGTGTAGGTCCTATAGACTTATCGCATATATCGCATGCGTTCTAGCCTTAGAAGCCGTGGCATTTGCACTGAGAGGTGGTTTACTGTTGTATGCATGTTGCATGATCGCATAGCGTGAACGTATCCTAGAAAGTGTTAGCCGTAACTTTTCTCAACCCGTTCACCGCATACTCATCGCATCTTCTGTTTATTCAACTCTTTTTAAACTCCACCGCATTTGTTTATTTTTCATTACCACAAACAACAACCTCAACAACTATTGATTTATTTGGTTACCGCAAGGTTTTCCTAAAAATTACCACCGCAACCTATTTTCCAAAGTCCCTGAGTTCGACCCTGGACTTACCAGGAAACTCAGTGAAGTTTACACTTGGATTTCACTGAGAAGACTAGAGTGCTCAACGCATTTCCATCATCGCATTTCATCCACAATTTCACATAATAAAATAACGCATCAAGCTTTTGGCACCGTTGCCAGGGACTTCGACAAAATAGTGTACTAACGGTAATTTTTCTGAATTCTTTGCAGACTTTCAATCTTTGGCGAATTACGACCCAAAGATTGAGAGGATGTTCAGACGAAGATTAAGAGACCACCAACAACAACAGTTAGACAAAGAAGAGATGGTGGAGCGTCATGGAAACGGAGCACCAAACGAAAACAACGTCATGGCGAATCCAATCCTTTTGGCTAATGATTGCAATAGACCCATTAGGGACTATGCATCGCCAAACCTCTATAATTTCTCTCCAGGAATCATGAGGCCTACCCTTGACGGAAGCCGATTCGAAATGAAACCGGTGATGCTGTAGATGATCTAGACTGTAGGACAATTTGAAGGATGGCGTGGCAAGGACCCGCATGCCTACCTCCGTAGCTTTATCGAAATCAGTAATACTTTTGTGTTCCCGAACATCTCTACCGAAGAAGTTCGACTAACTTTGTTTCCATTTTCTCTTTGTGATCAGGCAAGAAAATGGGTGTTTTCCCTCGAGTCGGGATAGATCACTTCATGGTAATAGGTCGTAGAGAAGTTCATGAAGAAATATTTTCCACCCACAAATTTTGAACAAGACATGGACGAATCGCTCAACGATGCCTGGGCGAGAATTAAGAGGTTAGTCTAGGACTGTCCTCACAATGGTTTGCTAGACTGCCTTCAGATGGATATCTTTTATCATGGTTTGAATCCCGCTTCGCAGACCGTTACCAATGCGGCAGCCACTAGTGGTCTGCTTGGCAAAACGTATGACGAGGCTAAGAACATCTTGGATCGCATCTCTAAGAACCACGAGGATTGGAGAGAGAGTGATAAGAGATTGAGAATCAAGGATACCGACGCAAGTAATGGTGCTATTGCTTCATTACAAAATCAGATGACCGTAATGATGAACTTAATTCAGGAAATTGCGATCAGCAGCCCAACACCGCAAAATGGACAAGTCAACGCAATTAGTTAAAACACCGCAAGGTGTGCGACTTTCGGTGATGGGCACGCAATGGAAGAATGCCCATAGAATCCACAGTCTATTTACTTTGTGAAAAATAATCCTTTTTCAAATACCTACAACCCCGGGTGGAGAAACCACCCCAATTTTACATGGAAGAATCAACAGCAGAATTTCCAACCTATGGCGCAGAAAGAAGGGCCACCTAGATTCTTCCCGTGCAATAACAGTCAGACAAGCAATCAAGTGAGTAGCTCGTAACCACCGTAATCTTCCTCCCTGGAAAGCCTATTGAACCAATATATAGAGAAAAACGAAACTGTGCTTCAAAGTCAGGCTACATCCATCCGCAATCTAGAATTATAGATGGGCCAAATTGCAAGTGAGCTAAAGAACAGACTGCAAGAGGCTCTGCCGAGTTCAACAGAACTACCACGCAACCCGGGGGGATCAAGTAAAGAGCAATATCAGGTTGTGACATTACGTAGTGGAAAAACACTGAAGGGAGAAAGAAAGAAGCCTAGCTGGATTGCTCCCATTGCAGCAGAACCTGAAATTGTGGTGACACAAGAAGAAGGAGGAAAAGAAGCAATAGAGCCAGAGGTTGCGTCGATCTCAAAGCTAACTGAGATGGGGACCGTCAGAGTGTAGTTACCAGCTTTCCCACAGAGACTAAGAAAGAAAAAGAACAAAGAGGTACAATACAAACGCTTTCTGTCTATGTTACTACAATTACATATTAATATTCCATTCAGTGAAGCGATTGAGGAGATGCCTGCCTACGCAAATTTTCTGAAGGATATGGTAACCAAGAAAAGGGGAGCTAGTAACTTTTCCACGGTGGTGTTAACACAGAGTTCAAAATCAATAATTCCACCAAAGATGAGCGATCCTAGGAGCTTTACTATACCCTACTCCATAGAAAGACTGTACATCGGGCAAGCCTTGTGTGACCTTGGAGCCAGCATCAATTTAATGCCTCTGTCGATCTTTAAGCAGCTGAATGTGGGGTAACTTGTGCCCACAACCGTGACTCTCCAACTGGCCGATAGATCTCTGGTGCATCTAGAGGGGAAGGTGAAGGACGTGTTAATCACCATTGACAAATTTATCCTACCAACCGACTTCATCATATTGGATTACGAGGCCAACAAAGATGTGCCCATCATCCTTGGCAAACATTTTTATCAACAGGTCGTGCCCAGATTGATGTGCATAAAAAAGAGATCATTTTGAGCATCAATTGATAGAAGCTCAAGTTCAACATAATCCATGCCATGAAGTTTCCTGATGAAGAAGACCTTCTTGACTCAGACGACGACTAGAATTTGAGTGAAGAAGAAAAGTTTGATGAAGAGAATGAAGAAGAGGATGCAAGCGCATCCATTGTTGCCTGTAATGCAACCAGAAAAAAAAGCAAGAAAGAAGAAATGATCGCAAACCAAGAAAAAGAGTCAACAGAAAAAGAAGAAAGAAAAACAACACAACCGTCCCTAGTAGAACCACCAACATTGCAATTAATGACCCTGCCAAATCATTTAAAGTACGCCTTTTTGGGGCAGAATGAGAAGCTGCCAATGATTATTTCCTCGGAACTTAATGAAGACCAGGAGAATGCATTGATGAGCATTCTGAGGAAACATGTGCGAGCAATTGGCTGGATGCTCGCTGACATTCGAGGAATCAGGCCAGCGTACTGTATGCACCACATTCGTCTTGAAGAAGACCATAAGGCAACGATTGAACATCAGCGCAGACTCAACGCTACGATGAAAAAGGTTGTTAAAAAGGAGATCATTAAATGGTTAGATGTGGGCATTATTTATCCTATAGCAGATAGCACGTGGGTCAGCCCTGTGCAGTGTGTGCCAAAAAAGGGTGGCATGACGATAGTTCCGAATGAAAACAATTAACTAATACCGCAAAGAACTGTCACTTGTTGGCGCATTTGCATGGACTACTGCAAGCTGAATGCGGCCACAAAGAAAGATCATTTCCCCCTACCGTTCATTGATCAAATGCTAGTCCGTCTAGCTAAAAATGACTTTTACTGCTTTCTGGATGGCTACGTCGGGTATAACAAGATTATGATAGCTCCAGAAGACCAAGAAAAGACCACATTCACCTGTCCATATGAGACCTTTGCTTTCTGCCGCATGCTGTTCAACCTCTGCAATGCGCCAAGCATGTTCCAAAGGTGCATGATGGCTATCTTTTCAGACTATCTTGAGGACTCTGTTGAAATCTTTATGGACGACTTCTTTATTTATGGGAACACCTATGAAATCTGTCTAGCCAACCTGGAGAAGATACTGAAGAGATGCGAAGAGACGAATTCGGTTCTTAACTGGGAAAAATGCCATTTTATGGTTAAGGAGGGCATAGTGTTGGGGCACAAGGTTTCTTAGGATGGATTGGAGGTGGATAGAGAAAAAATCAAAGCAATTGAAAAACTTCCACCTCCAACAAGCATGAAGGTTGTACGAAGTTTCTTGGGGTACGCTGGATTCTACAGACGCTTTGTCAAAGACTTTTTTAAAATAGCACGACCACTGAGTGCATTGTTGGAGGCTGACAGAAAATTTGATTTTGACGACAATTGCCTCAACGCATTCAAAATTTTGAAGAATGCGCTGATTACTGCACCTGTGTTGATTGCACTTGACTGGACACTTCTTTTTGAAATAATGTGCGATGTAAGCGGGTATGCGATGGGAGCAGCTTTGGCACAGAAGAGAAAAACAATCTTACATCCCATCGTCTATGTGAGTAAGACGTTAAATCCTGCTTAGACTAATTATACCACCACAGAGAAAAAGCTTCTTACGGTAATTTTTGCATTGGAAAAATTTCGAGCATATCTGTTGGGACGAAGGTATTCATCCATACTAATCATTCGTCGATAAAGTACTTAATGACAAAGAAGGACGCAAAGCCGAGGTTGATCAGATGGGTTTTCCTCCTTCAAGAATTTGACATAGAAATAATTGATCGAAAGGGGACAGAGAACCAAGTTGCGGATCACTTGTCTAGATTAGAAAACCCTGTAGTTGATCGCAATGAATCAGAGGTGAATGCGGTGTTCCCAAATGAGCAGCTGTTCCATATTGAAGAATTGCCTTGGTACGTTGACATAGTCAACTATCTGGTTTGCGAACAATTTCCTGAAGATTATACCTACCACCAATAGAGGAAGCTCAAACATGAATGCAGATATTATTATTGGGATGAACCGAATTTGTATAAAAATGGGGCATACCAGATTCTGCGACTATGCGTACCAAATGCTGCTCAACAACGTATATTATCGCAATGTCATGACTCACCATATGGTGGGCACTTTGGAGGACAGTGCACTGCAGCCAAGGTTTTACAGAGTGGATTCTTTTGGCCAACATTGTTTAAGGATGCTGCTGACTACGTAATGAAGTGTGATCGGTGCCAACATACAGGTAACATTTCATGGAAACATGCAATGCTGATGAACACCATCTTGGAGCTTGAATTGTTCGACATGTGGGGTATTGATTTCGTGGGACCATTTCCTCTCTCGAATGGTAAACATTATATTTTATTAGCCATCGACTATGTATCCAAGTGGGTCGAGACAGTGGCGTGCGCCGCAAGGATGTGACAGTAGTCTCTCAATTTCTGAAGAAGAACATTTTCACTCGTTTTGGCACCCCACGTGCCATAATAAGTGATGAGGGGTCTCACTTTGTCAATCATACTGTTAAAGAGCTACTGCGCAAATACAATATTCTCCACAAAGTGGCCACCGCATACCATCCGCAGATGAATGGTCAGCCCGAGGTGTCTAATCGGGAGATTAAACTGATACTCGAGAAAGTAATAAGGCCTTCGCGAACAGATTGGGCAATAAAGCTCGAGGATGCATTGTGGGCAGACCAGACTACATTTAAAACACCTATAGGTATGTCCCCATATGCTTTGGTATTTGGTAAGGCATGTCATTTTCCTCTGGAGCTGGAATATAAGGCAATATGGGCGGTGAAGAAACTAAATTTTAATTTAAAGAAAGCAGGAGAAGCGCGAAAAATGCAACTGGTCGAGCTAGAAGAATGGAGGATTAACGCATATGAGAACACAGAGATTTACAAGGAGCGCACCAAACGCTGGCACGACAAACACATATACGGTAAGAACCTCCAAGTCGGGTAGAGGGTCTTACTATTCAGCTCACGACTACGACTCTTCCCGGGAAAATTAAAGTCATGTTGGTCCGGACCATTCATAGTTAGACAGGTATTCTTCTATAGCGCGGTTGAATTATCAAATGATGACGGAACCAACATATTCAAAGTTAATGGGCAGCGAGTAAAGGCATATCATGGAGAAGGATGGCATCGCCAAGTCGACTCCGTGGAACTAAAGAACTTTGAATAAAGAAAGAAGCAGGTGCTCCCTGCGTTATCAAACAATCGAAATCCATCAGAACACAAGTTTTGGGAATCATGGAATCTTCAATTCTTCTCTATTACTCAGAATTTTCAATTTACTATATCTTTTCAGTCTTTGTCTATTCTTACTCTTATTATACTACAAAAAAAAAAAAAAAAATTGCAGTAAAAGAATGTTGTTTTCTTTTTAAAACTTATTTGACCCTCTCTCTGTTTTTCTTGCAACGATTGAGGCAATGGATTGCGGAGATGTTACATGAAGAAGCAACTTATCTCATTCCATAACAGCAATCCAAAGAAGATAGATCGCCGCAAAGAAGGATGCATCAATACACAATACGGGCGACAATGCAAATTTGGGGGTTGTATTCGCACTATCGCATTGCATTTTAATTTTAAAAGTTTTATCACCACATCCTCTTTGATTACCACAATCATTTGACATGGATAAATTTAGTAAGTTATCACATGCTGTCTCCTTGCCAATTATGATTTCAATGATGACAAACATACTTCTATTCCTTTCGTATATACTAGAATCAACTTAACTTTAAGATAGTCATCTCATGAAATATTTCTAGAAGTTAGGGGTTTGCTAGCTTTCTTTCAAACTCTCTTTACGAAGCTTTCTAAGAACATCGCATGACTTATTTCAATCTTTTGGTAATGAGGACATTGCCGCATTTTAAATTTGGGGTGAAGTATTTATTTTCGACCTTGCTATTTAGAAAAAAAATAAAAAAATAAAAAAAAGAAGAAAAGAGGAAAATAACAACTCCACTGTCAACGCAATGGAAAACCCATGTTGATAAGAGTTAAGTTGTGAAGGGCACTTACCCGTAGTTGGATGTCCGCATGACACACGTGGGGGCAAACCAAAATGAAAGTAAGTCACCAGGATCAATGCATAAATAAATGACCGCAACTCCGCTGCAAAGTAGGTATGAGTTTAGTCTGAGGAAGAGTGCATTGCTTGAGTTGGATGTCCGCATGACACACGTGGGGGCAGGCCAAAACAAAGGCAAGGCACTTGGATCAGTCCAAGGTCAGAAAAAAATTATAATGTCAAGAAATATGCAAGGATAAAATCATTTGACACCCTGGTGGAAAAGTTTCTTTTTGAAATAAATCATGCGATGTCCCGAAATTTAGTAAAGTTCTTTAGAACGTTAAGCTTGCGGTCCCTAGGTCTTAGAAATATTTTAAGAGGAGACTTGAATTAGACTTAAGAAAACTTTGGTATATAGGATTTGAACGAAGTATCCTTGAGAAATCTAGGAAAAGAACATTGCGGTCGATTTGTGATAACAGGCAGAAATACACGTTATCATAGTGCTAAGTTATTAAACAATGTTGGATTGCGTTGATGAAAAATGATAAATTACATCCATTAAGCATAAGTTCTATAATATTGCAGTCACATGCGTCAGCGCATTGGAACTATTGATTTTTGTATTTTTTGTGTGCAGAATATACGTTAAGGCAATGCAAAGAATGCGATCATAGGAATACATCGGTCGAGCGCAACTTCACCTCAAGACTTTGCGTTGATCATGCTCACAAACATCCACCCAAGAAGAATCACCGCAACATGGTGGACACACTCGAACGAAAGGACAATTAAGATCGATGGGACAAAAAGTTGACGACAGTCGGATCCAAATTACGTTGACAGCCGCTAACGGTCACAAAGTACATTAAGCTTTATCGGTGAGAACTATCCGGCGCATCATTCAAGGATTAAAGCTGTCCCATCTGTACAACCAGGAGAGAGAAGTCGCCTTTCACATTTGATGCCCTATAAATACCAAGTGCATTCTTCAGAGAAGGGGTTAAGCAGTCGATTACTTCATCACTTTACAAGTTCACACCTCTATTCATAGTTTTCTTTTCCATTTCACGGTAGAGCTAGAGAAGAGTGGTGATACTGGAGATCGTCCAAGGCGGCTCGAGAGAGGACCTTGAGGCATAAGAGCAGAGAGCGGGTTGACTCTTGCGAAAGCGAGAATATCTTTAGAGCATGAGTGGAACAGTGTAACAACTGGTGGCAAGAAATTTCTCCGGGCTCTTTACTATACTTGCATTGTTATTCTGTATTTCATCTTGTATCTATTCAATGGAAGTTCTATTTCGACATTTGCTCACTCTCTTAATACGCATGAGTAGCTAAACTAGTTGAATGGGTTGAGAAGAACTAAGCTAACATGATCTAGGAAGTTCATTGCTTGCAATTGTCTTGTTTTATGCTGTGCGAAACATCCCTTTAGAGTTACTCGAGAGAGAATCTAAAGAAAGAACCTAATATCTCGAGAGAGCTAGGTAGAATCTGACTTGAAAGAGTAAGATTAGGCCTGCATAAACAAGAAATAGGGACTTAGAGATAAGCTCTATTTGTCAATTTGCATCGCATGCATCCTAGGAATAGGAATGATATTATGCGGTCGCATATTTGTGTGAATGTCATGTTGTCATTGCATAAATAGAAATAGAGGTTTATGTGTAAACCCTGTAGTCTATCGCATATTTATCGCATGCGTTCTAGCCTTAGAAGCCCCATTCACGCCGAAAGGTGATTTACTATTGTATGCATGTTGTATGATCGCAAGGCATGAATGCAACCTAGGGAGTGTTAGCCAAAACCCTTCTCAATCCGTTCACCGCATATTCATCGTATTTTCCGTTGCCAATTTTTTTCGAACTCTGCCGCATTTATTATTATTTTTATTAACGCAACAACAACTCAACACTTATTTATTTAATCGGTTACCGCAAATTTTCATAAAAATCTCTAACGCAACTATTTTCACAAGTCCCTGTGTTCGACCCTGGACTTACCAGGAAACTCCGAGGAATTTACACTTGGATTCCGCTGGGGAAACTTGAGTGCACAACGCTATCCATCAACACATATCATCCCATTTTCCACACTTAATAAATACCGCATCAATTTGCTAAAAGAAATCTTTAGCTTATGGTTGAAGACAAGCATTGTTTAAATTTGGGGGTGTGATAACGGACAGAAATGCACATTATCATAGTACTAAGTTCTTAAATAATGTTGGCTTGCGTTGATAAAATATGTTAGATTGCGTCCAAAAAGCATTAAGTTTATTACATTGTGGTCGCATGCGTTCATCGCATAAGAACAATTGATTTTTGTATTTTTATGCAGAATATGCGTTGATGCAAGAGGAAATTGCGATCATAGGAAATCATTGGTCGAGCGCAGCATTACCGCAAGGCTTTACGGTGATTGTGTTCGCAAACATTTGCTCAAGAAGGATTGCCGCAACTTGGTGGGCGCATTTGGGTGAAAGGCATAATTAATCGCGATGGGACAGAAAGCTGATGACGGTCGAATCCGAATTAAGCTGACAGTCGCTGATGATAACAAGTACATTAAGCTTTTCAGTGACAAATATTCAGCGCATCAGTCAGGGAATTAAATCCATCCCATCTGAGCAATCATAAGAGAGAAGTCGCCTTCACCCTGAAGCTCTATAAATACCAAAGGCATCCTCCAGAAAAGGGGTTCGGAAAATTCATAAGTTCGGATCAGTTAGCTCAGCATTTCTTTGTCCATAGTTTCCTTTTTATTTTAAGGCGGAGCAAGAGAAGAGTAAAGATGCCGGAGATCGCTCAGGGCAACACGAAAGAGAACCTTGAGGCGTAGAAGCAGAGAGCGTGCCGACTCTCACGAGAGCGAGATTATCTTTTGAACACGAGTAGAAAGATAGTGTAAAAGCCTGGGAAGCAAGAGATTGCTACCAGGCTCTTTATTCTATCCTCGCATTGTTATTTTGTACTTCATCTTTATATTTATACAAGGGAATTTCTTATTCTACATCTGTTCACTCTCTTCGCACGCATGAGTAGCTAAACTTGTCGAATGGGTTGATAAAAACTAAGCTAACATGACCTAGGAAGTTCATTGCTTGCGATTATCTTGTGTTATGCTGTGCCAAATATCCCTTTAGAGCTACTCGATAGAGAGTCTAAAGAAAGAACCTAAGACTCGAGAGAGCTAAGTTAGAATCTAGACTCGAGAGAGCAAGATTAGAACTGCATAAACAAGAGATAGGGACTTAGAGATAAGCTCTGTTTGTCAACCTGCATCGCATGCATCCTATAGATAGGAATGATATTATGTGGTCGCCTTATTTGTGTGTATGTGTCATTTTGCCATCGCATAAATAAGAATAGAGGCTTATGTGTAGGTCCTATAGACTTATCGCATATATCACATGCGTTCTAGCCTTAGAAGCCGTGGCATTCACACCGAGAGTTAGTTTACTGTTGTATGCATGTTGCATGATCGTATAACATAAACTCATCCTAGGAAGTGTTAACGGAAACTTTTCTTAACCCGTTCACCGCATGCTCATCGCATCTTCCGTTTATTCAACTCTTTTCAAACTCCGCCGCATTTGTTTATTTTTCATTACTGCAAACAACAACCTCAACAACTATTGATTTATTTGGTTACCGCAAGGTTCTCCTAAAAATTACCACCACAACCTATTTTCCAAAGTCCCTGAGTTCGACCTTAGACTTACCAGGAAACTCAGTGGAGTTTACACTTGGATTTCACTAAGAAAACTTGAGTGCTCAACACATTTCCATCATCGCATTTCATCCACAATTCCACATCATAAAATAACGCATCATTTACTGTTATGTGTACTTTTATATTAGTGTGACTTTTATGATGTACACCCCCCACTAGCTCACTAGCTTTAGAACAAGTGGGAGATTGTTGGGGTTGATGCTCTAAATCTCGTGGGTTCTATAGTTTGTAATTGTAATGTACAAATAATTTTATTTATTTAATAAAATATGAGATATTTTATTCGACATTTAGTAGTATTAGCCCAAAAAAGTAATAAACTAACATCTAATGTTATCTTCTGTAGCTTAAACATGTATGTAGAGACATACAAGTGGATCGTGTTTAAGTGATAACCTAAATGGTCTGTAGTAGATGGATAAGGTTGGATACCTTATCTTGGTGACAATACAAATATGCCCGCTTTGTAGATGTTACAATTGTTGTAAAATGCTACAAATGATCTGATACTGATAATTCATATGGAGACATGTGAGTGGGGTGTTTTATACAAAAGGGTTTATATAAAATCGGACCACGAAATGAATAGTCTCATTATATAACGCCGTTAATAATAGAGACTTAGATTTCACCAAGATGACCATATGTGACATGATCTGAATCCTAAGTGAGTTGTGAACTCCTGCATATGAAGGCGGTCTTTTGATTTGTATGGACGAGAGTGGCCAGTTCGCCGACTCAACAGGCCTACCATTTTGGAGATTTGTTTGATTAGGAAACTGGGAACACAGCTACACAAGATGAAATTCACTCTTTCTCTAATATCGGGATAAGTAGATTAGTTGCTCCCCTAAGGGATGATTCTAGGGCTTGAACAATGTAGCGCCACACCCTCTCTTAGCCCGAGGTTTGGTCATAGTTGGACTATGACTTGTAGTTCATTAGAGGGATTAGTGGTACTTAAGGAGTTAAATGTAACTACAGAGGAAAATGGTAAATTTGGCCCAACTGTACTGACGAAAAATTTGTCAAGAGTCATCGCACTATTGATTGGGACGCAGAAATATATCTGTAGTGCGAAGAGTGCAACTGTCAGTCTTTAGTGGAGTGACCGGTAGTTAATGGATGTTGAATAATTTAATTAAAAGAGTTTAATTAATTATTCAAGTACCATTGAAGCTTCAATCTACAGGTCCATAGAGTCTCATCTGTTGCTCAACAAGGATTATTGAGAATTAATTTTAGATTAATTTGAATTGTTTAAATTAATTGAGGGAATTAATTATATATGATATAATTAAATTAAATTAATTATATGTGATATAATTAATATAATGTATTTGATACATTATAATATAAATTTTATTTTGACAGGAATTAAGTATTTGAATACTAATTATATGGATAGGATTCATATAACCAAATTTAATACAAATATGATTTATATTAATGTCATACAATGTTGATAGAAATAAAAACTATAGGTTATATGTTATATATGATATAACATATGGTTTAATATATATTATATGATAACTATTAAATTATTATTATTATTTGTTAAATTAAAATTTGAATTTAATTTTGGGGGAGTTATAACTCCCTCCCCTATTTTCTCTCATTTGACAGACATGTGCTAGTAGGGTTGGAGAAGATTTGATCTTCTTCCTTTGGTTTCATATAGAACACTCCTTGGCATTCTTTGAGAACTCACAGAAAGAATTCCTCTCTTAAAAAATTCTCTTCCTTTTCCCAAAAGAATTAAAAACCCACACCTCCTGAAATTCTCATCCCCTTTTGAGAATACAGAAGATTCAACTTATGGTGGTGTCCACGTTGAAATCTGTTTCTATATGATTTGATCGTGACCATTTGGAGAGGAGAGAAGACATAAAGTTTTTTTTTATTCTTCAAGGGTAAGTTATTTTCTAACCTTTCTCCTTTTCCCTCCTTAGCATGCTTTAAATATTTGTATAAGCATAATTTTATTGTTCTGTAAATTTTACTCTATGAAAATTGGAATTTGGGAACGATCCATGCTTCCATAGTGGAGCTCACGGTTCCTTCAAGGATATCTATTCGAGAAAATCTTCTGAACCTGATGGTCTAATTTAACGTGGCTAAGATGAATGGGTCTGTCATCGACGAAGCCAGTCAGGTTAGCTTCATCTTGGAGACTCTACTTGAGAGTTTCCTTCAGTTACATAGTAACGCTGTTGTGAACAAGCTAAACTACTATTGGGTTTTATGTCCTAAAACTCGCAGTTTATAATGTTCAACATTTTCTATTATTAATAAAGATGTTACTGACATCTATTCAACAAAGTTGCTGTTGAATAGGTAAATTTTAATTGTATAGACTAAAATCCAATAAACTAATATCCATGACTATTACATGAATACTTGAACTTTATGTGGAGACATAAAGATGGATCAAGTTCAAGTAAATAGCCAAAACGATCAATAGTATATGAATAAGGTTGGGTATCTTATTTTGGTAACACCATCGGACGCGACCCACTTTGTAGATAGTACAAACGATGTAATCCTAAATCATTTATGTAGAGATATGCAAGTGAGGGCGTCCTATGTAATGAGTTTGTATAAGACCAAGACCAAGAAATAAGTCAGTCTTACTTTCTAAACATTGTTTACTATTTAAGACTGCTTGTTTCAAATCGATGACCTAGGTAATTCAACCTGAATCTTGAGCTAACTATGAACTCCTGTTAGTTCGGGATTATCGTTAAATTTGCATAGGTGAGGGTTGGCTCAACAACACCGACTCAATAAGCCTCCCATTTCAGGGGTAAGACCGGGTAGATAACTAGAGACATAGGGTGTAAGACGGAATTCACTCCTACTCATCTCTAAGGATAGTAGAGAGGTTGTTCTCTTAAGTACTGATTTCAAGTCTTGAACAAGGGGCACACTCTCTCATTGGTCGGAGAAGGACTCGGTTTAGTGATTGGTTCACAAACCAATTATTCATTAGAGGATTAGTGGGACCTAAGGAGCAAGATTTAATTTCAGGGGTACAACAACATTTAACCCAACCGTTATTACGAATAAAATGTGAAGGGCTGACTTACTAATTACTAATAATATTGAGTGAGTTTGAAATGTTCAAATTCAGTTTAGGGTTTCAATTTGAAGTTTTAAAATTTCAATTTAAAGTCTGAATATTGAAGTGTTTAATTTCAATTTAGGGTTATGAAAATTATATTCTATATAATTAATGTTTAAATTTATTGAAATTAAACGTTTTTAGAGGTTTAAAATATTTAAATATTAATTACATGAATAGAGATTCATGTTTGAATTAGATATTTAATTTAATATTTGATATTAAATTATTATTTAATTAATTATTTAAAATAAATCAATTTCAAATTAAGAAATTCAATTTTGGAAATTGAATTTTGTTTAATTTAATTAAATTGAATTTTGAAATTGGAAAATAGATGGTCAATGGATTTATCCCACTCCCTCAATTTGAAGTGGATTTAATCCATAATTCAACACCTAGCCACTTTAATATTGCTCTTTGAGGTGTCAATCAACAATATTGATAAAGTGCTTGCATGTTAGAGCTGAATATATACTTCAATTTTCCGATTTGAAGTGGATTTTGAGTGTTGTTTTTCCTGAAATTATGCAGAATTTACTAAGCTCTAAAATCCTCTTCAATCCACCTAAATTCCCTTTGAATTTTGAGTTCCACCCCTCATTCCAAGGCTGAAAATAGTAGAGAAGATTCTCTTGGTGGTCTACTGAAGATTTGAAGGTCAAATTTGTGAAAATTAGCAAGGATTTGAAGGAAATCTCAAATGTATACAATCTAGAAACCCTCTTTATGAAAAATTGCTTTCTATCATGCTTTGTAACTCAATTAAATGTAATTAGAGTACATAATGATTATGTTTCCTTCCGCTTTATGCATGTTTATTCTATCAACTACAACTTGACCACCTCTTTTAATGAGCTACAGGCTTATTAGTCCTTGATGAAAATCAAGAAGCAGAAGGGAGAGACAAATATTGCCACTTCCACAAATAGGTTCCATAAAGGTTCGACCTCTGGAACGAAGTCTGTACCTTTTTCTTCCAGCACTAAAGAGTCGAAAAAAAAAGGGAGGTCAGGGGAAAGCTAACCCTACTGCGACTTAGAGGGGCAGAAAGGTCAAAGTTGCCAAGGGAATCTACTTCCATTGCAACCAGAAGGGATACTGAAAGAGAATTGTCCCAAGTATTTGGCAAAAAAGAGAAAAACAAACAAGATAAATGTGATTTACTAGTACTGGAAACTTCCTTAGTAGAGAATGATGATTCAACCTAGATAATTGATGTAGGAACCACTAAGCATATTTGTTCTTCTTTTCGAAGAATTAGTTCCTGGAAATAGCTTCGAACTAGGGAGATGACTATGCGTTTTGGAGCTAGACAAGTCGTCTCAGCTGTAGTAGTGGGAAGCCTCCGATTACTTTTGTAGAAATACTATTTATTATTAGATAACGTATATGGTTCCTGATTTAAAAGTGTACTTGATTTCTGTAAAATGTCTATTTGAACAAAATAATTCTATTAATTTTAATGTAAATAAAGCGTTTGTTTACAAGAATTGTGCTTTTATTTACCAACAAACTTAGAAAGTAATATTTATATGCTAAGCCATTAGCATCTAAGGCTCTTCCTAACACCGAAATGTTCAGAATTGCAATAACTCAAAATAAAAGACAAAAAGTTTCTCCAAAAGAAAATGTCCAACTTTGATACCTAAGATTAGGTCACATAAATCTCAATAGGATTGAGAGGTTGGTTAAAAATGAACTTCTAAGCAAGTTAGAATAAAGTTATTTACCTGTATGTGAGTCATACCTTGAGCGCAAAATGACTAAAAGACCTTTTACTGGAAATGGCTGTCACAGAGCAAAGAACCCTTAGAACTTATACACTTGAACCTCTGTGGTCCTATGAATGTTAAGGAAAGAGGAGGGTTTGAATATTTCATCTCTTTTATAGATGATTATTCTAGGTGAGTATGTCTACCTAATGCAACACGAGTCTAAAGCTCTAGAAAAGTTCAAGGAGTACAAAGTTGAAGTTGAGAATACATTTGGTAAAACAATTGAGAGACTTCGAACTGATCGAGGTGAAGAGTATATGAATTTGAGATTCCAGGACTATTAGATAGACATAGGATTGTATCCTAACTCTTGGCACCTGGTACACCTCAACAGAATGGTGTATTAGAAAGGAGAGATAGAACCTTGGACATGATTCGGTCTATGATGAGTTATGCTCATTTACTTGACTTGTTTTGGGGTTATGCAATATAGATTACAGCTTATATTTTGAAGTATGTTCTGTCCAAGAGTGTTTCTAAAACACCTTTTGAATTATGGAATGGCCGTAAAGGTAGTTTACACCATTTCATTTGGGGTTGCCCAACACACGTGTTTGATGGCTAATCCTAAGAAATTGGAACCTCATTCAAAACTATGCCTATTTGTAGGCTACCTCAAGAGAATGAAATGTGGTTACTTCTACGATCCTCAAGATAATAAAGTATTTATGTCGATAAACACCACTTTTTTAGAAAAGGACCACATCAGGAAGCATAAACTGCACAATAAGATAGTGTTAAATGAACTTTCCAACGAAACTACTGAAACTTCAACAAGAGTTGTTGAAGAACCTAGTACATTAGTTGTTGATGTCGGTTCATCTAGTTAGTCACATCTACCTCAATCGTTGAGGGAGCCTTGTTGTAGTGGGACGGTTGCGAATCCATCTATTCGTTATATGGGTTTAACAAACACCCTGACCATCATATTAAATGACGATGTTGAAGATCCATTGTTCTATAAACAGACAATATAGGATGTGGAAAAAGATGAATGGGTCAAAGCCATGGATCTCGAAAGGAAGTCTATATACTTTAATTCAGTCTGGGATCTTATAGATCAACTTGATGGGGTTAAACCTATAAGTTGCAAGAGGATCTACAAGAAGAAAAGGGGTGCAGATGGTTAGAAACAGACCTTTAATACTAGACTTGTGACAAAGGGTTATACCCAGGTTGAGGGAGTTGACTATGAGGAAACTTTCTCACCTGTTGCCATGTTAAAGTCTATTCGGATACTTTTATCTATTAACACATATTATGACTACAAAATTTGGTAAATGGACGTCAAGACTGCCTTTCTAAATGGAAATCTTGAGAAGACAGTCCATATGCAGCAACCAGAGGGATTCATTTCTTAAGGTCAAGAATTATAAGCTTTATCAATCCATTGAGGGACTGAAACAGACATCTTGATCTTGGAATATAAGATTTAATATTGCAATCAAATCATATGGCTTTGATAAAAATGTTTATGAGTCTTGTGTTTACAAGAAAAACATCAACAGTTCAGTAGTTTTCCTTGTATTGTACGTAAACGATATCCTACTCTTTGGGAATGATGTAGATCTACTAACTAACGTAAAATAGTGGTTAGCGGCACAATTCCAAATGAAAGATTTCGGGAAGGCCCAGTTTATTATAGGGATCCAGATCTTTACGAATTGTAAAAACAAAACGCTAGCCTTATCTCAGGCATCATACATGAAGGGATTGACTCCCAAGTGGAAGCGTGTGATTGCCTTACAATTTTGTTTTCAATTTTACATAAACAAAATAAGGTATAAAAATGATAACATAATGGATAAACAATCAAGATCAGCATGCATTTAAGAGAAGAAAATAGGGAAGAGCTAAACCTTACCTTTGTAGATTCCCAAATTCTTCATGATTCCCTCCGCGTCTTCTCCAAGACGTCTCTTCAATGATCAAGAGACACCACTGATAACTTGTAGAAATATAAGTTATTTTGGCTCTTAAGTTGGAACAATTAAGGTTTTTAATGATAAATTCTTCCCATTTTTAGAAGAAACGCATAGAATTACTCAAACATTAGCAAACTCATGCAAAAGAATGTTTATTACTAAATACTGCGGCATCAACGCGTTATATTGCAGGATTTCAACAAGAAGCTAACGCATGAGTAAGAAGTGTCGCAGGCAAAAGTTCTAACGCATGGGTCATGCGTCGGAGGGAATTCAACATAGAGAAGATTCATTGATGCAGGCTGTTTGTGTCAAATCACTACTTGCAAGTATGGGCATCTGCAGCAGGTGGCGTCTGAAAAGCTTCTGAGTGTCAGGCAGCTGACCAGGACATGGACTTTAATGCTGCCCAGCACCAAGTTGGAGATGACCAACGCCTATAAATAGATGAAATCCCTCTAGAGTTCAGATATACAAGTCCAGAAATTTTCAAGTTCTCACTCTCTGTATTAGCGTAGTCATAGTTGTAGATCTTTAGAAGTTGTGTTGTGTTGCCAAGAAGATCAGAAGGGAAGAGAACCACCATCATCGCTGGTCAAGGAGCGGAGGAAGCCGAGCTTGAGAAAGACACTTTGTCCGATTCCTATACAAGTGATTGTACACAACTAAAATTGAGCCAAGGAGATACAAGAGATTGTACTCTACGGCTTGACTCAGTTCCTTTCATCTCATTTATCGCTTTCATTTCATCTGATTAAAGATTGCTTTTGTAAAGACAATCTGCTTCTTTATAAATTCATGTATTTGATCCATCACACTTTGCCATTGTTTATTTCTTGTTTATGTTGAATGCATCTATACTTTATGCAAAACTTCATTTCAAACGCTTAAGCCATCTTGATCAATTGGTAAAAGCATCTTTAACTTAGACTATTCGAGAGAATCACTAAGCCGCATTAAGTAGAACACCTAGTACATCTAGAGATAGACTTACTGGTGTTTATTGCATTCTATGTTCGACGCATGCATCCTAGAGATAGGTTTTGTATGTTATTTGTATTGAGAAGTGTCGAATAAGAGTCTAACGCATAAACAAAGATAAGCAAGCCACCTCATCCACATCACATTCTGGTTTGTGTACATTCATCATAGATCGACGCATACCACCTGCACTAAAATCCATTTTCGTATGATCTATCACTCACTACTCAACTCTTCTGTATCTTCATGCACAAGCACAACACTTTAGTGTAAATAACACATTTCTTCATACATTTAGGAAATCCCTACAATAGCTACAATGCAAGGTCTGCGTTAGCTTAACTGAATCTCGGAGTTCGACCTTGGACTTACTAGGAACCTAAATTGGATTTATACTTGGGTCTGATTTAGGAAAACTTGAACGTCAATAGGAGAAGTGTCGTGCATTCTGTTGCATATATCTAACGCACCAACGCGTTACAAATACATAAATGCATCAAAGCATCAACGCATCATTTATACTTAGAACTTATTTTCCCAATTTATTTTATACAACACATTCCCAGCTCGAATCACGATAGCAACGAACAACCACCTTAAGTGAAATCTTATTATTCTCTAGGATCCTAAGAATTAGGTGTGTGGTCTCCAAGATTTGGAAGATGAGCAAGAAGCAGTAGAGAAAAGAAAAGAGATTTTGAGAGAAACAAGCAGGAGACTAGGATTTAAAATTCCCAATTGAACTGTGTCACAAACATAGGTCATGAAGACCTATTTATAGAGAGGAGGGGTGACCCCCTTCTCCTAGTCTTTCCTATTCCTACTCTAGTTCTAATTTAATTAAATAACTTTTATTTAATTAATTAGTCCAATAATTAAATAACCATATATATTAAATCCAATTTAATATGTATAATTAATTAAAAAATAAATAAACAACACATGTTTATTTATTTCTACTTCGAAAACATAATTAATTAATTAGTTAACCATTCATTAATCAATCAAATGACTATATTAAATCATATTTAATATATAATTAATCAACATATAATTATCATATACTTATATGTATACATCTCTTTAAAATTTGAATCTTATTCAAATATTTTTCTCTCTTAATTATAGATCATATCTATAATTGACCACATTATATTAAGCTCATTAATATGCAATTGATTTGAACAATTCAAACTATTCCTCTTATATATCATATAGTGAACTAACAAAGGGACCTTATGAACCTACAAATTAGAAGCTCTATTGATATAAGATTAATTAATTAAATTCTTTAATTAAATTAATCAATTTTCATTAATTACTGGTTGTTTCACTAAAGTCCAATAGATTTATTTTTGTGTCCACGGATATAACCAAACAACGGTATGTCGACCATTCACAAATTGCTCATAACTATAGTTGGGTCAAAATACTGTTTTCCCCCTGTAGTTACATCTAACTCCTTAAATACCATTGATCCCTCTAATGAACAAACAATTTATAGTCCAACTATAAACTAACACCTCTCGGGCCAGTGAGAGGTTGAGGCCTCAATGTTTAAGACTTGAAATCATCTATTAAGGGTGCAATTTATCTCCTTTCCCTAAGGGAGAAGAGTGAATTCCATCTTATGTGGTTGTGTTCCCAACTCCCTACTCGAACAAATCCTCAAATGGTAGGCTTGTTGAGACAGCTAACAAGGCCATTTTTACCCATACAAATCAAAGAATTTCCCTCATAGACAGAAGTTCACAAGTCACTCAGGATTAAGGTTATCTACCTATATGTCTCTACATACATGTTTAAGTTACATAAAATAACCTTAGATTTTAGTTTATTGGATTTATTTAATGTCTAAACATTAATAAAATACCTTTTATTTTATTATATATATAATTTGTCTTTACAAACTATAAGATACACTCGATTTAGGACATTAACTCCAATAATCTCCCACTTGTTCTAAAACGAGTGGGATGTACCGTATCAAATACACTACAATGAATAAGTGAAGTATGAAGTATTAAATACAAAAAATAGGATGTAGATGTACAGTATCAAATACAATACAATAAACTAAGGTATACAATATACCTAACAACATCTCCCACTTGCCCTAGATTAAGTGACTCATATCTTGTAGACCCATGCTTTCCAAGTGACCCTAAAAAACTTTAGCCGTGAGAGCCTTTGTAAATGGATCAGCAACGTTATGCTCTGAGGTAATTTGTGTGACAATCACATCTCCTCGTTGCACAATCTCCCTAATGAGATGATACTTGCGGTCTATATGCTTTCCACGTTTGTGATTACGAGGCTCCTTGGAGTTTTCCACTGCACCACTGTTAACACAATAAAGGGTGATGGACAAAGTCATCTTTGGAACAACTTCCAAAGCTGCCAGAAAATTTCTGAGCCACCTAGCTTCCTTAGCAGCTTCACAAGTAGCTACATATTCTGTCTCCATTGATCTACAATGCATCGTTGCTTGTGCTCCACCATACTATAACTCCTCTATTCAGAGTGAACACTGATCCTGATGTGGATTTCCTGGAAGTCTTATAGGTTCGAAAATCAGAGTCAGTATATTCTGTAAGGATCAAATCCTTAGCACCATACACAAGCATATAGTTTCTCATTCTCTTAAGATATTTGAGAATGGCTTTGACCTCTGTCCAGTGATCAAATCCTGGATTGGACTGATATCTACTGACCACTCCCACTGCATGACAGATATCGAGCCTAGTACATAGCATGACATACATAAGGCTACTTACCGCAGATGCATTTGAAATCCGTCTCATCTTCTTAACCTCTTGAGGTGTCTTAGAACCTTGTCCCTTAGAAAGAACAATTCCATGCCTAAAAGGTAGTAAACTTTTCTTGGAATTATGCATCGAATACTTGATAAGAATGTTGTTAATAAACGATGCCTGAGACATGGTTAGCATTTTATTCTTACGATCCTTTATAATGTGGATTCCTAGACCATACTGAGCTTCACCCAAATCTTTCATTTGGAACTGAAAAGCTAACCATTCCTTAATTTTGGTCAGAAAACTTACATTATTCCTAATGAGTAGGATATCATCTACATACAACACCAAGAAAGCTACTGAACCATTAATGATCTTCTTGTAAACACAAGGTTCATCAACATTTTAACCAAAGCCATAGGTTTTGACTGCAGCGTCAAAACTTAGGTTCCAAGATCTAGATGACTATTTCAATCCATAGATGGACCGATTAAGCTTGCAAACTTTTTACTCTTGACCTTGTACTATGAATTCTTCTGGTTGAGTCATGTAGATTATCTCTTAAAAATTACCATTAAAAAAGGCAGTTTTGACGTCCATTTTCCATATCTCATAGTCATAATATGTGGCAATAGACAAGAGAATTCATATAGATTTTATCATAGCAACAGGAGAGAAAGTTTCTTTATCGTCCACCCTCTTAACCTGGGTATAACCCTTTGCTACTAGTTTAGCCTTGAAGGTTTGCACCGTTCCATTTACACCTCTTTTTCTCTTGTAGATCCACTTGAAACCTATAGGTTTTACCCTATGAAGTTGGTCTACAAGTTCCCAGACAGAATTGGAGTACATAGACTCCATTTCTAGATTCATGGCCTTAATCCATTCATCTTTGTCAACATCTTCCATTGCCTTCTTATAAGACAACAGACCCTCAACATCATCATTATGATGTTTTGGGCTTTTGTTAAACCCACATAGCGAATAGGTGAGTTCACAATATTCTATGTCGAGACAATCTCAACTCTTGAGATGGATTAGTTTGACTAGACGAACTGACACTAACAACTCTTGTTGATGTACTAGCTTATTCAACAACTCATGTTGAAGTTTCACTAGTATTTTTAGAATTTTTTCTTAAAATTATTTTGCTTCATGGTTTTTAGTCTCTCATGTGGTCTTCCTCCAAGAAGTAGCATTTTTCGATATAAACACTTTATTTTCATTTGGATCAAAGAAGTACCCACCTCTCTTTTCCTTGGGGTAGCGTACAAATAGGCATACTTTTGAACGAGGTTCCAACTTTTTGGATTTTTATAAGCACATGAGTTGAACATTCCCAAATTATGAAGTGGCATAAACTACCTTTACGGCCTCTCCACAACTTCAAAATTGTTTCAAAAACACTTTTTGATGGAACATTGTTCAAAATGTAAACAGTAGTCTCCACTACAAATCCCTAGAATGAGTCAGGAAGTTGAGCATAACTCATCATAGACCAAATCTTGTCCAATAGGGTTTTATTTCTCATTTTCAATACACCATTTCGCTGAGATGTACCAAGGGCAAAGAGTTGAGACGTTATTCCATGTTTTATCATATAGTTATGAAATCTTAAGTCCCTATACTCTCCACCATGATTAGATCGTAGTGTTTTTATCTTTTTACCTAACAAGTTTTAAACCCTAGTCTTATATTCCTTGAACTTTGCAAGTGCTTCAGACTTGTGTTGCATCAGATATAGATACCCGTATCTTGAATAATCATCTATAAAAGAGATGAAATATTCATACCCTCCTTTTATTTTTACATTCATCAGACAACAGAGGTCTGAATGTATAAGTTCCAAGTCTTTTTTGGCTCTATAACCTTTTCCAGTAAAAGGTCGCTTTGTCATCTTGCCTTCAAGGCATAACTCACATACAGGTAAAGAATTTTCTTTTAAACTATTTAGAAGTCCAGTTTTCACCAATCTCTCAATCCTATTGAGATTAATGTGCCCTAATCTTAGATGCCAAAGGTGGGTATTTTCTTTAGGAGAAATCCTTTGTCTTTTAGTAGTTGTTATCGTTTTAAAAATTTTAGTATTTAGGATAGCCTTTGTAACTAATGACCTTAGTGCATTTAAGTTACTTTCTTTTGAAGCAAATCCTATCTTCATTTCGTTTTTTAAAATAAACTCTTTACTTCTAGAGAAGAAAAGAGAATAATCTTGCTCAATTAAACAACAAACAAAGATTAAATTTCTTTTCATATTAGAAACTACATATACGTCATCTAATAACATATATTGTTTTTTATCCAAAAGTAACTTAAGCCTACCTAAGGTGACAGCTGAAATGACCTCACTAGTACCAAGTCGAAGAATCATCTTCCCAACTTCCAATTATCTCCAGGAATTAAATCCTTGATAGGAAGAACATATGTGATTAGTAGCCCCTGAATCAACTATCTAGTTAGAATCATTATTATTTACTAAGCACGACTTTGGGACAAGTAAATTAAATTTCCTGTCATTGGATCTGTTTCTATTTTAGAGAGCAATGGGATCAACTTGAACACCCTTATTATGAACTCCATGTTTTTCGTTTGAGGTCAAACATCTTTGATAAACTTCGCTAGAGTTAGCAACTTTTGCCTCCTCTATTTGTCCGTTGACATTCAATATGAACTAGAGTTCAAACAGGGAGTTGACATTACTGGTTTCATCTATATAAACCCCATCTTGCTTGAATTGTGAGGACACTCACTCAAACAACTCTTGCATTAATTTCATGACTGGAAGTTCAGTCATGACTGGTTTCATCTATATAAACCCCATCTTGCTTGAATTGTGAGGACACTCACTCAAACAACTCTTGCATTGATTTCATGACTGGAAGTTCAGTAACCATGCTGTCAAATCTTTTAGCCAAGGCATCAGATATGCTCGCCAAAATGTGAACTCGACCCTCAAGATTGGCCTTCATCCACCTTTTTTATGCATCACTAACATTTCATGTTGCATCAAAGGTTGGAACTGGAGGACATTCCTTAATCAAGACGAAGTTAAGGTCTTAACCACTAACATAGTTTTAATGAATTCTTTCCAAGTTGTGCAATTGAATTCGATCAATATTTCAACATTAAGAAGGTTCATTGAAGTGCTAGTCATTTTTGCTAATATAAAACAATTTACTTATTTTAGACACTTATGCAAAAATTCATTTTAATTCAATAAATTTAGCAAAAACTAATAATGAACCTGACATTATTCCATTTTGCTATGATGCTTCAGTGATTTATGACAAAAGTCACCTAAGGGTGGTTAATCACCCCTTCCTTGAATTGAAACAGTTCTCAACCAATCATTACACCAGAATAACTCTTATTCCTATAACAATTAGTCACAATTGATTTGGTCAAGAAATCATTAACTTGCTTAACAATTTTTTGTTAGTGTGACCCTTCATTTTAGACCCTAGAGTTCCATCCCAACGAGCCAACCAAAGGGGAAAATCGATTGGAGAAAACACTCAAGCAATCCTATCCAGAAACCATTTCTGAAGTTTGCCCCTGATATTAACCTAATGCACAAACCATCTGAAGGGAGACGCTCTCAAGGTGCTTTGAGGTCGTGCAAGAAGGTCTCATGATGCAAACAATTGAAGGAGACCATAGGACATGTTGACATATATCCTTCTTCTGCGTACTATAAACACTCTCTCCATTCACCTTTATATTGACCCATGCAAACAACATCTAAAGAGGGACACTCCCAGGGCGCCTCGAGGCCAAACATGAGTCTCATGGTGTGAACTTTTAGAAAGAACATGAATGAAAAAATTGACATATTGTGTATATCTTTTTCCTCCCACTGAGTATTTTACAAAAATGAGTTTATTAACTTAGTAAAAATTGAGAATTCATCGGTGGCTACTTCAAGGGAATTGAGAATCATAACCAACTGCAATCATTCTTATAGCTCAAGTAACTAAAAACAGTTAATTGAAGGAGAAGAAAAACCTTGTAAAAATATTGCGAGATGACAAAAGCCACATGCTCAAAGAGAAGGATGCCTTTGAGAGGTGACTCACACAATTGTTCACAAGGATGGCTGAATTGGAAGCAGAACTCGAATTGTGCATGCTGAATTCGATGAACTCTCTAACTTAATCTCCAAGAATGCTAAAGGCTTAACCCAAAAGCGATGTGAGATCTTAGATACTTACGTAGAAATTGACAACCTTGAATGCGTCCATACTCATAGCAATGCAGACGTCAGAATGTCATCAACACTTCAAGAATCTTTAGAAAGCCTGCGCGAGGAGTTGAAGAATTTCTAATGGACTCTTTGATCCAAGACCTCTTTTATGTGGCTTTTGTTGTTAGTTCACTTTGCGAGATGAAGAGATTTGTAATAGAACCTTTTCCCTTTGATGTTTTGATTTTCATGCTTGCTTCATAGATTGAATGTAATTTAGCACTATTTTCTTTTATTTAATTAAAGCGTATACATATTTAAATTGCCTGCATATCCTTACAATGAAAGGGACTTTGGCTATAGCATGGCTCAAAGGATTCTTTTATAATGTGACTGAACTTAAATATCTTTAAACTGCCTACATTGTTGGGCCCTAAAGTCTCGTGTCCTGTAGTTTGTAAATAGTTTGTATGAACGCTTATGTTGTATAATATATGATACTTACTTCACATCTTTTTTTTTTTGCTCAGTTGCATGTTTTATTTGCTTTACCACAAACCAATAAATATAAAATCCCTGGTTATCTGTATGTAACTTAAGCCGATACGTGGTGACATACAAGTGGATCATGTCTTGAGTGATAACCAAAATGGTCCGTAGTATATGGATATAGGAGGGAAACCTTATCCTGGTAACGCTACGGATGCGGCCCGCTTTGTGGAATGGTCGAAGTGTTGTAACTTGTCACAAATGGTTTGATCCTGATCATTCGTGTTGGGGATATGCGAGGGGGGGCGTCCTATACAAAGAGTTTGTATAAGACCTGACCACGAAGTGTTAACGTCTGGTTATATAACACTGTTCATGATAGAGAATTCACTTCTCTAGGATGACCATAGGTAACATGACCTCAATCCTGAGTGAGTTGAAAACTCCTGTAATTGAAGGCGTTCATTTGATTTGTATGGTTGCGAGTGGCAAGGTCGCCGATTCAAATATGCCATTTTGGAGATTCATCTGATTTGGGAGCTAGAAACTCAGCAACACAAGATGGAATTCACTTCTTCCCCGAAGCAGGGGTAAGTAGATAGATAGATCCGTTAAGAGCTTATTCTAGAGATTGAACGATGTAGTGGCACACACCTTCTCTTTGCCTGAGAGATGTTCACACATAGTTGGACTATGTCGTATTGTTCATTAAAGGAATCAGTGGTACTTAAAGAGTTAGATGTAACTATAAGGGCAAAACAGTAAGTTAGCCCAACTGTACTTACGAGCGTCTGTGAAGGGTCATTGTACTCATGATTGGTTATATCCGATGGACACAGAAATATGTCTGTGGTAAGAAGAGTTCAGCTGTTGGTCTTTATTGGAATGCCTGTTAGTTAAGGATGGTAGATCTCGTGGCTAAAGAGTTTAGTCAGCTATTCACGGGCCGTTGGAGCTTCAAGCCATAGGTTCATTAGGTCCCCTGGGTAGCTTGGGTAAAGACGACAATCAGTGTTTGGGTCAGTTTGAAATTTTCAAATTAACAAGAAGGAGTTCGATTATATATGATATAATTAGACTGGTTAATTATATATGATATAATTGACTAGATGTATGAGATACATTAATTTAGAGGAAATTAGATATAAATATGATTTATATCATGTGGGGGAGAAATTACTATAGTAGATATGTGATATCAAATTGTAGGGTAAGAATATAATATGATTATATTTGTTAATTGTTAAATTCGTTAATTATATGATAATTGGCCTAAAATTTCTCTCGGACGTGCATTAGTGGAAGTAGCCGCATTGGGTTATGGTAACCGAAGAATAAAATGAAAATTTGTTTCATTTTGCAAAAGTTCGAAAAAATTAGCATCGGTATGGAAACATAAACGATCGCATAGTCGAGAGCCTATATGATAGTCGCTCAACGCCTAAACAATCGCACACCTCGTGCCTAAACGGTCCCATACTAGTCCCTAAACGATCGTTTAGCTTGCCTAAACGATCGTCCACCTTTTACTAAACGATCGCTTAGTAAAACCTACACGATCATGTAGCTTCTTCTAAACGATAAGCATTTAGCTATACGATAGCTTCCTTTTCTCTCCCACTTGCTTATCGTCTACACGATTAGTTCTTTCTCTAACCTCTACCAAACTCACCAAAGACCACACTTTTGATTCTCACTCCCAGAATACCAAGGGCTCCATTTTGGTGGTGTCGTCCCCGTTGTTGTTCACTTGTTCGTGATAATTCATGCTGCTGCAGACGACTTGCTTGCTGGGGGATAGAGATCGTGTAAAGGTCTTCTGCTGCATCTGAGTTCCAAAGCTTGAAGAACATCTTCAACTGGTATGAGAACTCTTTCCTTGTATTTTTATTATTCGAAGCATGCCTTTAATTAGTGTTAATTTGCATAACTATATGTTTGAATGTATATGTTGGATTTCGGTCACGGTGAAATTAGAAAGACCCAAATATGCTTATGGATGCTCTTCATTAAGAGTTCCTTCAGTTGGTATCAGAGCCAGGTTATGATATTCCAATTTCATTTTTGCAACAATTACATATACATTCTTGGTGGGTGTATGTCTGCTTTGTTTAATTGTTAATTTGCTATGGATGTGCGGATTAATGGATGTTTTCGTGGATGTTAGCCTTAGTTTGATTTGCTTCTTTTACATTTGCGGTTTTTGTAAAGGCCCTTGCATTTTTGGGCATTAATAATCGTTATTGAGTCTGTAATTCAAAGTCTGCCTGAGTCTTGAGTCGTTTGTGAAGAAGATCGGAGCAAGCGTTGCAGTTCTTCGAGGAAGGAAACGATCAAGGGTTGATCGCATCGTGTAGATGATGGGGTAAGCGATTGCTGGGTATCGGGTCATGTAGACGATGGGATGCTCGCGTATCATTTAAAGCGCGTGCGCACTAGACGATCGTTTAGGTCAGCAAGCTTCATCGCTTAGTAACTGAATAAACGATTGCTTAGTAATGCAAGGTAAATCGTTTACTTGTCGCCACATTATGTGACCGCCTAGACGATCAGGCTTCATAGACTCGTTGTCGTCTATGCGATTGTTTAGTTTATGCATCTATCGTCTAGTGCGCATTGGGCAATCGTCTGCCTTTGACGTTTACGACACAATGAAGTCCTCTTGACGGTTCAAGACCTGGTTTATCTGTGAACCGGTTCACTCGATGAAAAATGTAATAGATAGGGTTATTTCATTCCGATTTTTGTAAAGGCTCATCCGGTCCATTAATCCTTTATTAATTACATGCGATGTATGTTTATAATATGTCATATGGTATGCACATATAGTAAATCCCACCTTAGGTTATGCATTGATCATGCATCATCTCTTTATTGTAATTGTTATAATTTAGAGAAGCATGATTTAATTATGTAAGTGCATGCTCATGCATCATATAATATAAGAGTTATATTTATTAATGCATAAAAAGCATTGACATGCATCATCTTTATATTATAATTTTTATAGTATAAGGGTGAATGATAGCATGTTTTCTTGGTTATTATGCATTATATAAAAGTTATGTATAGTAATGATCGAACATTGCATGAAGCATGACACATAGGTTACTTTATAATTTTTATAAACACCTTTGTTGTGCACAATGGTTTTTTAGTTGTTTCTTTTTAAAAGTTAAAGAGAAATTAGAACTAAAAGAAATAAGAAAGACATGCATGCTCACTTAGGTTTAATTCATGGTTTTAAAATGTTTAAAACATGGATCACATAGACCTAAGATCACGATTCTAATATGATTAGCAACTCTAAGGATTTAAACTTTTATTCAGTTAATATGATTAAATTGGCTAATAAAAGGTTAAAGTGTAGCAAATCTATCTATAAGGGACCTTTTGTCTAAGGCGGGTTCTGTCTAGGCTGGGGTATTTAAGTTGATGGAAACGTAACACCCTTACTTGGGAACTTACCTGGAAAGATGAATTAGATAGATTTGATGCATGCATGCAAGGTAAGGACAGTCCATTAAAGTGTTTAAATTTGACTACTTGAACTTGTTCATATTTCATAGACGAACGTTGTTTATGAGCAGAGATTAAAAGATGACTTAGACTAAAATCAGTAGTCGGATTGTCTAGGTTAATGAACTCTAGGTAGAACATTCAGTGGGAGGTACTTGAGGCTTAAAATGCTTCATTTAAACCCTTATCGTTTCTTCTAAATAGTCCACACTATGAGATCTACGCTCGGCCTCGAGGCACCTTTGGCATGTCCCCCAACAGATGGAGTTTGGGTAGGTCAATATCAAGGTGGATGGAGAGAGTGTTCATAGTAAGTAGGAGCGGGAAGTGCGACAGCATATCCCTCGATCTCCCTCGTTCAGTTGAATAAAATTACTGCGCATCGTCTCGAGGCACCTTGGGAGTGTCCCCCTAAAGGATGGCAATTTTGTGTGTTTCTTTATTTGATCTCCTGTAAAAGGATAAGGTAACTTAGTCTCTTGTCCTAATCTGCTTCTTCCCTACGGTGGGCTCATTAGGGCGGGACTTTGGCACCGAAAGCGAGGGGTCACACTTACACGGAATTGTTAAAGGTTAACAGTTCTAGACCAAAAAATGGTGGCTATTAGGTTCAGTTGCAAGAGTTGGTTCTGCCTAATGGTTGAGAATGTCTCATCCCAGCGAAGGGGTATCTGATCACCCCACCGGTGATATTTGTCCTGCCTCACTAGGGCATCATTGTAAAATAGAAGTCTTTAACTTAGGATACTTGAAACAATTTTGTAAAACTGATTGGTTTAAAAGTGGTTTAGCAAAATCTAATAAAGTTTTCTTCATATTTTCAGCAACAACTTTTTTTTTCAAAATGGCAACAACAACATTGGCTTTGTTAAGTGCCAAAAATTTAATTGGCGAAAATTTTGCGACATGGAAACATATGATCACAATGATCCTAATCATCGAGGATCTCATGTTCGCTCTCACGGAGGCCTGTCCTCCTATTACAGCTCCAAATGTCGTTCGAAATGTTCAGGAGGCATACGAGTGATGGACAAGGGCGAATGAGAAGGTCCGAGCCGACATCTTGACAAGTATTTCTAAATTCTTGGCCAAGAAACATGAGCCTATGGTCTCAGAGCGTGAGATCATGGAGTCTCTTCAAGGGATGTTTGGACAACTATTTGAACAGCTTATGCATGAGGCTCTTAAATATATATTCAACTCCAAAATGGAAGAAGGCATCTCTATTCGTGAACATGTGCTAAACATGATGGTCCACTTTAATGTGGCGGAGTTGAATGGGTCTACCATCGATGAGGGCAGCCAGGTTAGCATAATCCTGAATTCATTGCCAGAGAGCTTCCTGCACTTTGTTAGCAATGTGATTCTTAACAAAGTGAAATATAACCTTACAACTCTTCTCAACGAGTTGCAGACATACCAATCTTTACTGAAAAGTAAGGTGAGAAAGAAGGGTGAGGAAAATGTTGCTTCATCCTCCAGGACGTTCCATGGAGGTTCGACCTTAGGAACGAAGTTTGCACCTTCTACTTCTAACTTTGCAAAGGAGAAGAAGAAGAATGGTGGTAAGGGAAAAGGGAAGGCGCCTGCTAACCCATCACCTATCGCCCTATGGAGGCGTCCACTTATTGAAAAGGGAAAATGTTTCCACTACAATCAGGATGGACACTGGAAGAGGAACTATCCTTGCTATCTGAAAGAGAAGAAAGCAGCCAAGGCTAGGGCCAAAGCCAATAAAGGTAAATATGATTTATTAGTTCTTGAAACTTGTTTAGTGGAGAATGATGATTCAACCTGGATAATTGATTTGGGCACCACTAACATGTCTGTTCTTTTTTTAGGGGATTAGATCTTAGTGGCAGCTGGAGGCTGGTGAGATGATGATGTGAGTAGGCATCGGGCACATCGTCTCAGCTATGGCAGTAAGAGGGTCCAGTTAGCTTTACAGAATAGGTTCTTGTTTTGAATGATGTATATATTGTTCCCAAACTAAAGAGGAACCTCATTTCTGTAAATTGTTTATTGTAATGTAAATATACAATATCTTTTAATGTGAATAAAGTGTTTATTCATAAAGATGGTGTTTTTATTTGCACAGCAAAAATGGAATCTAATTTATATGTGCTAAGGCCGTTAGCCATTTATTCCCTCTATAATACTGGATTTTTTAGAACTGTCGTAACTCAATCAAAACGTCGACAAATTTCTCTAAAAGAAAATGGCCATCTTTGGCATCTACGTTTAAGGCACATCAATCTTAATAAGATTGAGAGATTGATGAAGAATGGACTCCTAAGTGAGTGAGAAGAAAATTCTTTACCAGTGTGCGAGTTTTTCCTTGAAGCTAAGAGGACCAAACGACCTTTTACTGGAAAAGGTTATAGATCCAAAGAGCCTCTTGAGTTAGTACGTTCTGACCATTGTGGTCCTATGAATGTGCGAGCGCGAGGTGAATATGAGTATTTTATCAGTTTTACTGATGATTACTTCAGGTACGGGTATGTTTATCTTATGCAACGAAAATCTGAATCCTTTGAAAAGTTCAAAAAGTTTAAGGCTGAAGTTGAAAACGCATTGGATAGACGGATTAAAACACTTCGATCGAATCGAGGTGGAGAGTTTTTGGACTCGACATTCTAGGACTATTTGATAGAACATGGAATTTTTTCCCAACTCTTAGCGCCAGATACGCCTCAGCAAAATGTTGTAGTGGAGAGGAGAAATAGGACCTTGTTGGACATGGTTCACTCGATGATGAGTTATGCTTCCTTACCAGACTCATTTTGGGGTTTCATAGTGGAGACTACGGTATACATACTCAACTGTGTTCCCTCTAAGAGTGTTGCGAGAACACCTCTGGAGTTGTGGAATGGGCATAAAGTTAGTTTACGCCACTTCCGCATTTGGCGTTGTTCTGCACATGTGCTTGAGGCTAATCCCAAGAAGTTGGAACAACGGTCGAAGTTATGCCTCTATGTAGGCTACCCCAAAGGTACACGAGGGGATTATTTTTATGATCCGACGAAAAATACAGTGTTTGTTTCAACGAATGCTACTTTTCTGGAGGAGGATCATATAAGGGAGCACAATCCACGAAGTAAAGTCATGTTGCATGAGCCTTCCAATGAAACTACTGAAACTTCAACAAGAGTTGTTGAAAAGCCTGCTACATCAGTAATAGTTGTTGATGGGAGTTCATCTAGTAGGTCGGTTTCACCTTAAGAGTTTAGGGAACCTCGACATAGTGGGAGGGTTGCAAACCCGCTCGTTCGTTATCTAGGTTTCACGAAAATCCTTGCTATGGTAGAAGATGGCGACGTTGAGGATTCGTTGTCTTATCAGAAGGCAATGGAGGATGTCGACTGGAATGAATGGGTCAAGGCCATGGATCTCAAGATGGAGTTGATGTACTTCAACTCAGTATAGAATTTTGTAGATCAAGTTGATGAGGTAAGACCTAATGGTTGTAAATGGATCTACATGCGCAAACGGGGTGTTGATGGGAAGGTACAGACCTTCAAGGCTCGACTTGTAGCAAAGGGTTATACCCAGGTAGAGGGAGTCGACTATGAGGAGACTTTCTCACTTGTTGCCATGTTAAAGTCGAGCCGCATCCTCCTATCCATAAGAGCTTATTATAATTATTAGATCTGGCAAATGAACGTCAAGACGACTTTTCTGAATGAAAATCTTGAGGAGACCATTTACATGGTGCAACTCGAGGGATTCATAGCCCAAGGTCAAGAGAAAAAATTTACAAACTGAATCAGTCCATTTATGGGCTGAAACAGGCATCTCGATCTTGGAACATACAATTTGATAATGCGATCAAGTTGTATGGCTTTGACAAAAACGTTGATGAATCTTGTGTCTACAAAAAGATCATTGGTGACGAGAAATTAGAAGTCAACTTTACTCGACAACTAAAATCCCTTAGACACGGTATACGATGCATGTTCTTAAGATATGCGTTGATTGTTATGCGTCGATGGTCATGCATTGGATTGATAATGTGTTAATGAATGTATGCAATCACCATGCGTCCTGTCACAAGTTTTCTTGCGCTCACGCCAAGTATAATACGAATGCAAGTTTCTCGGGTAATCCAAGGACGAACACAGGGACTTGTAGCTATATGTATGTGGTGATGTGCATGTGGCGGTTTAAATAAAAGAATGGAAGGGAGGTTGCTAAGTTAATCTTACTCCTACTTCTATTTAACAGACAACGCAATGAGAATATGCTTGAAAGAGATATGACAAACCTTGACATGAAATAAATGTATGGGAAAATAGATAAAATGCGAAGATGATTTCAGTGCAACCCTTCAGAGTGATCGCAAGGGAAACCTTAGTCAATGCAAGCCATGCGATCATGCAACACACATACAATAGTAAACCACCTCTCGGTGCAAATGCTACGGCTTTTAATACTAGAATGCATGCGATATATGCGATAAGTCTATAGGACCTACACATAAGCCTCTTATCTCATTTATGCGATGACAAAGTGACACACACACAAATAAGGTGACCATATAATATCATACCTATTCCTAGGGTGCATGCGATGCAGTTTTGACAAACAGAACTTATCTCTACGTCCCTATCTCTTGTTTATGCTGATCTAATCTCGCTCTCTCGAGTCTAGATTCTAACCTAGCTCTCTTGAGTCATTAGGTTCTTTCTTTAGACTCTCTCTCAAGTAGCTCTAAAGGGGTGTTGGGCACAACATAAAACAAGAAAAACGCATGAACCTGATTGACGCAAGATTATTCCTATCTCTAGTGAAAAATGCATACATTGCTTAATGCGACCAACCACTTACCCTCCCGGGTAGTTGATTGTTGCTGACTTTAATCAGACAAGCAATGTGTTAGCCTATAGACAGGCATTGCAGCAATTTCACACTAAGAAAATAAGATTACTCACACAATGCACGCCTATCGGTGGGTTGCTACATGCTTCATATCCCTAATCCACATGACTAAGTATGCGATACCCAAGCAATCCCACTAAGTGTTGCAATTAAAGTAAAAATGCTAAGTAAAAAAGATGGAGACGGAGTTGAAGGAGATAGAGAAATGCATTGAAAACAAATTGTATTAATTCCTTAATCACAAGATGTCATACAATACAATATAAGAAAGAAAGGAAAAGGAAATGACCGGCTGGAAGTAAAGACTTGCTCCTAACAAATGTGTGTCAAGGCTGTCGGTGGTGCCTTGGATGGGCGAAGGAACTGACTCTCTCGAGATCTAGCTCCGATCGAAGGCTCCGATCGTCACTCGGAATGGATAAGGAGGTGAAGAACTCTCAAACTTCTTCTCACGCGTTTTTCTGGATTGCAAGGATCCACTTTAGGCAAACTTCAGGCAAAAACCTTGGCAAACTTGAATTTCTGCTCATTGGCTTCTATTTATAGAGCTTGGGTCGTCGACAACATTAATTGCTTTGAGTCTGACATTCGGCGCGTTAGTCCTTTCTGAACCTCTGCCATTAACGGCGTGGTAGGTGAAATGTCAACATCATCTTTTGATTTTTCTCGAGGTAGATGCGTTAATGCGTTCATTCCACCAACCTTGCATTGATCCCATTAGCATGTGTTGTTGCGTAGCTGCAATCATTCAATGAGTGCATTCGCTTAATACCACAACTCTACATGATGACCGCAATCGCTTGACGGGCGCAACTCCCATGCGATGGATGCATACAGTTGATTATGCAACATCCATGCATTGATCGATGTGTTTTCCTTTGCGATGGAGTGTTTCTCTGCATGCAGTCGTCTATGCGGTAGTCTAGTTTCTACGTTTGCGTCCATTTACTGTTTTAGCTGCAAAAATTGAACATTGAACGCATAATAACACAAAATATCGAGTTAGCTGAGATTCAACATGCTGATCGATGGAAACTTATTTTCTCGTGAATTTCTATCATGATTGCCACATATTCTAAGTAAAAGGCCTAAGATGACATGCATTTCTGCATGTCATCAATCATCGACACTCTAGTAGTCTTCTTAGTGTTGTACGTAGAAGATATACTACTCATTGAAATGATGTAGGTCTACTGATTGCAGTTAAGAACTGGCTAGCAACCCAATTCCAAATGAAAGATTTGGGAGAGGCTCAATTTGTTCTTGGTATACAGATCTTTTGGGATCATAAGAACAAAGTGTTAGCACTGTCTCAGGCATCGTACATTGATAAGATGTTGCTCAAGTACTCGATGCAGGAGTCCAAAAGGGGCCTACTACCATTCAGGCATGGAGTCACTTTGTCTAAGGACACGTGTCCTACGACGCCTCAAGAGGTTGAGGAGATGAGACAGGTCCCATATGCGTCTGCCGTTGGCAGTTTGATGTACGTGATACTCTGTACTCATCCAGACATCTGTTACGCTCTGGGCATAGTTAGTAGGTATCATTCTAACCCAGGCTAGGGTCACTGGACCGTAGTGAAGAACATCCTTAGGTGTCTTCAGAGAACGAGGGACTACATGCTCATGTATGGTTATACGGATTTGATCCTTACCGGATACACGGATATTGATTTTTAGACTGATAAGAACTCTCACAAGTCCACATTAGGGTCAGTCTTTACTCTTAACGGAGGAGCTGTAGTGTGGCGAAGCACTAAGCAGGGGTGCATCGCTGACTCCACTATGGAGACGGAGTACGTAGCGGCTTGTGAAACTGTTAAAGAGGTCGTCGGCTCAGGAAGTTCTTGACAGAACTGGAAGTCGTTCCAGATATGTCTAGGCCCATTACCCTATATTGTGATAATAATGGGGCAGTGGTGAACTCCAAGGAGCCAAGAAGTCACAGGCGAGACAAACACATAGAGTGGAAGTATCATTTGATCCGCGAGATAGTGCATCGAGGAGACGTGATCGTCACAAAGATCGCTTCGGAGTACAATGTTGCTGACTTGTTTACGAAGGCTCTCACGACAACAGTGTTTGAGGGTCACCTACGAAGCATGGGTTTACAGGATTGCCCGCAGCTAGACTAAGGCAAGTGGGAGATTTTCTTGTACTGGGCTTTTATGCCCTAGTTTATTGTTTTGTACTAGTTTTATGTACACCTCACTTCGCTTTAGGACAAGTGGGAGATTGTTGGGATTGATGCCCTAAATTCTCGTGTCCTGTAGTTTGTAAATAGTTTGTACGAATGCTTGTGTTGTATAATATACGATATTTACTTCACATCTTGTTTTTTTTGCTCAGTTCCATATTTTATTTACTTTATCACAAACCAATAAAAATAAAATCCCTGGTTATCTGTATGTAAGTTAAGCAGGTATGTGGTGACATACAAGTGGATCATGTCTTGAGTGATAACCAAAATGGTCTGTAGTATATGGATATAAGAGGGAAACCTTATCCTAGTAACGCTACGGATGTGGCCCGCTTTGTGGAATGGTCACAATATTGTGACTTGTCACAAATGGTCTGATCCTGATCATTCGTGTTGAGGACATGCGAGTGGGGGCGTCCTATACAAAGAGTTTGTATAAGACCTGACCACGAAGTGCTAACGTCTGGTTATATAACACCGTTCATGACAGAGACTTCATTTCACTGATGACCATAGGTAACATGACCTCAATCCTAAGTGAGTTGGGAACTCCTGCCATTGAAGGCGGTCGTTTGATTTGTATGGGTGCGAGTGGCCAGGTCGCCGATTCAAACATACCATTTTGGGGATTCTTCTGATTTGGGAGCTGGGAACTCAGCTATACAAGATGGAATTCACTCCTTCCCTGAAGAAGGGGTAAGTAGATAGATAGATCCCTTAAGGGCTGATTCTAGGGCTTGAACAATGTGGCGCCACACACCTTCTCTTAGCTTGAGAGGTGTTCACACATAGTTGGACTATGTCGTATTGTTCATTAGAGAAATCAGTGGTACTTAAGAAGTTAGATGTAACTATAGGGGCAAAACGATAAGTTGGCCCAACTGTACTTACGAGCATCTATGAAGGGTCATCGTACTCATGATTGGTTATATCCGATGGACAAAAAATATATCTGTGGTAAAAAGAGTTCAGCTGTTGGTCTTTAGTGGAATGCCTGTTAGTTAACGGATGGTGGATCTTGTGGCTAAAAAGTTTAGTCAGCTATTCACGGACCGTTGGAGCTTCGTGCCGCAGGTCCATTAGGTCCCTTGGGTAGCTTGGGTAAAGTCGAGAATCAGTGTTTGGGTCAGTTTGAAATGTTCAAATTGATAAGAGGGAGTTCGATTATGTATGACATAATTGGACTGGTTAATTATATATGATATAATTGACTAGATGTATGAGATACATTATTTTGGAGGAAATTAGATATAAATATGATTTATATCATGTGGAGGAGAAATTACTATAGTAGATATGTGATATCAAACTATAGGGTAAGAATATAATATGATTATATTTATTAATTATCGCGAACTTTCTAGCGGGAGAAAACGCAAAAACGGACTAGGGGTTGAGAACGATGAAAAGAAGCCGTCTGTCAGAAGGTTTTGCAAACGGAGCTCATTTGGTCCCCCAAATGGCTATTGGCTCGGCGAGCTGCCCTGGGACCCAATTTTTGTGTGCAAACTTTCTGGCGGGCGAAAACACGAAACCTGACCTAGGGGTTAAGAACACTAAAAAAAGCCGTGCGCCAGACGGTTTTGCGAACAAAGCTCATTTGGTGCCCCAAATTGCGATCGGGCTAGGCAGGGCTGCCCCGAGGCCCAATGATTATATTTATTAATTCTTAAATTGGTTAATTATATGATAATTGGCCTAAAATTTCTCTCGGACGTGCGTTAGTGGGAGCAGCCGCATTCGGTTATGGTAACCGAAGAATAAAATGAAAATTTGTTTCATTTTGCATATGTTCGAAAAAATTGGCCTCGGTGTGGAAGTGTAAACGATCACATAGTCGAGAGCCTATACAATAGTCGCTCAGTGCCTAAACGATCACACACCTCGCGCCTAAACAATCGCACACTAGTCTGTAAACGATCGCTTAGCTTTCCTAAACGATCTTGTAGTATGCCGTGTTTTCTAAACGATCATCCACCTTTTACTAAATGATCTCTTAGTAAAACCTACATGATCGTGTAGCTTCTTCTAAACGATAAGCATTTAGTTATACGATAGCTTCCTTTTCTCTCCCACTTGCTTATTGTCTACATGATTAGTTCATTCTTCAACCTCTACCAAACTCACCAAAGACCACACTTTAGATTCTCACTCCAGGAATACCAAGGGCTCCATTTGGTGTCGTCCTCACTGCTGTTCACTTGTTCGTGATAATTCGTACTGCTACAAACGACTTGTTTGGTGGGCGATAGAGATTGCATAGAGGTCTTCCGCTGCATCTGAGTTCCAAAGCTTGAAGAGCGTCTTCAACTGGTATGAGAACTATTTCCTTGTATTTTTATTGTTCGAAGCATGCCTTTAATTAGTGTTAATTTTCATAACTATATGTTAGAATGTATATGTTGGATTTCGGTCACGGTGAAATCGGAAAGATATGAATTTGCTCATGTATGCTCTTCATTAAGAGTTTCTTCAATAAACATATCCTTTATAATGTATAGAGATCAAGTCAAAACGTAGTTAAGATGATGTTTTTTTATTGGACTGAATTTGAAGTTTCCTTTTAGCTGCCTATGTACTCTTTATAATGAATAGGGATCAAGTTATAATATAGTTCAAAATATTATATTTTGGGAAGGGGGCCCATTCACCTTTAAGCTCATGCGGGTCAAAAGCACCATGCATTTTATATTCTTACGATAAGATTTTTTTTAACATATTTATCAAGCATAAAATTTCTTAAGAAACTTGTCATTGATTGGGCCAATTCTTAACCCATCTTAATCAACGATCTTGTATGCTCCATTTGTGTATACTTCTTTAATGATGGGGTCCATCCCACTTAGGCTTGAACTTATTTCTTGTATGTCTCATCATGATAATAGGTCTTCTTACAACAAGTACTAGATCACCATCTTGAAAAGATCGAGGCTTCACGTGCTTATAAAAGGCTTTGGACATTCGTGCTTGGTAACTTTCCAATGCCTGTTGAGCTTCCAGCTGTTTTTAATCAAGTGTTTTCTAACTCTTAAAGACGTAACTTGACATTGTCTTTGTTGGTGTTGACAATAAACAAGTGGAAGCAATTTGGATCTTAAGTACTCTAATTCCATTAATTTTTAGCAATCAAGCAAGTATGTTCATCAACTTAGAAATTACTATTGAAGAATCCTCCTCCAGCTGCAAATCCGGTTGAATTCTTCACTTCAATGTTTTAAGACTACCACTTGATCTTCCCTACTATCTCTTGGCCCTTAGATTAGATGGTGGAAGCCAAAATGAAGTTGAATTGAGGGAATTGGAGGAGAAATCTAGTTTATGGCTTAAGAAGAAAAGAGAACTCTTTCCCTCTAAAAATCACAAAGTTGCATACATTTCAATCTCAACAAAAAAATGTTCTTTTGTTCAACAACTACATGCAACTTAAATTCATGAACAAACGACACCAAATCTCAAACTATTTTGAGTGGAACATGGTGGTGTCTTAAGTGGAAAAAAACCCACTATAAATTTTTCCAATTTTAAATGATTTAAAAAATAATTTCTAAATTTTGAAATCTAATTTCAAAAGTTAAAAATAAAAATACCAATTTTAATAAAATTCATTAATTTTAAACAAGATTAATTCTTTGATTAATTTTTGAACAAAATTAAATAAATTAATTTTTGAATAAAATTAATTAATTAAATTAATTTAATATCAAATATTAAATTAATATAACATACCAATTCCAAACATGAATCTCTATCATGTAATCTAATATTTAAATCATATTTAAATATTTTCCTATTCTTTAATTTCGTTTAATTCGATAATTGAATGTTTAATTATATCATATATAATTAACAATTCACTTAATTCGAATTAGAACATTTCAAATTTCTCATCACGCTATTCTAAGGTTTAGTCCGTTTATGAGCTAATAGGGGGAGCTAATGGGGGGAGCTAATGGAACTACAGATCATGAGCTCCAATGATCTGAGATTAATTGGCTAAACTCTTTTAACCGAATTAATCAACATCCGTTAACTACCGAGTCAATCCACTAAAGCCCAGTAGCTGCACTCTCTTCACTTGATTTAACCATGATCAGTAAGTCGATCCTTCATAGGTTGTCTATATTAACAGTTTGGTCAAAATTATCGTTTTATCCCTATAATACATCGTGCTCCTTAAGTCTCTACTTATCCATTAATGAAAAATTGGTTTATGGTCATACTAATAAATCAAGTCCCTCTCAGTCATAGAGAGGGTGGGGCCTCTTTGTTTAAGATTATGAGTCAGTACTTAAGAGAACAATCTATTTGCTAACCCTAAAATGGGTAGAAGCGAGTTCCATCTTACAGGACTATGTCTCCAGTTATCTACCCAGTCTTACCCCCAAAATGAGAGGCCTATTGAGCGGCGCTGTTCAGTCACTCTCACCCATGTAGATTAAAGGATACTCCCGGGTAAAGAGGAGTTCATGGTTAACTCAGGATTGAGAACGAGTTACATCGTTTGTATCTAATACAAAGCGGGTCGCATCCATAGTGTCCCAAGGACAAGGTACCCAATCCTATCCTTATACTTATAGACCATTTTGGCTATATACCCAAACTTGATCCTTTTTTATGTCTCCATATAAAGTTTAAGTATTCATACTATACCTAAGGGTTCATTAGTTTATTGAATTTTAGGCTTTACAAGTACAATTTACAAATTCAATAACATCTTTATTGAATAAACCTCAATAACATCTTTATCTTAAATAAAATATGTTTAATTTTACAAACTGTGAGTTTTAGGACATACAACCCATCAAACTCCCACTTGGACTAAAACTTCAGTGGGTTTACATATACATTGTTGAGTATGAGAGAATAAAATAAACTAGGGCATCAGATGCCCATTAATTCTCCACCATAGATTTATTTATTTCATAGTCCTAGTCTGACTAGGTGACCCTCAAACACTTTAGCCGTGAGGGCCTTTGTAAATGGATCAACTAAATTATCTTCTAAGGCTATTTGTGTGACAACCACAATTCCTCAGTATACTATCTCCCTAATGAGATGGTACTTGTGCTAGTTGTGTTTCTCGCGTTTATGGCTTCTTGATTCTTTGGAATTTACAACTAATTCACTGTTACCACAATTGAGGGTGATTGGCAAATGCATATTTGGAACTACTTCCAAATTAGTCAAGAACTTTCTAATCCATCCTGCTTCCTTGGCTGTTTCACATGCAGCTACATATTCTACTTCCATCGTGGAGTCAGCAATACAACTTTGCTTTATACTCCTCTATACTATAGCTTCTCCATTTAGAGTGAATACCGATCCCAAAGTTGATTTCATAGAATATGGGTCTGAAAATGAAAATCAATGTATCATGTAAGGATCAAATCATTAGCACTATACACGAGCATATAGTCCCTCGTTCTCTAGAGATACTTGAAGGTATTTTTAACGGTAGTGCAGTGATCATATCCTAGATTGGACTCATCTCTGCTGACTATTCCAACTGCTATACATAAGGAATTCGTTTGATAACTTTAACCTCTTGAGGTGTCTTAGGACATTGTTCCTTAAACAAATGAATTCCATGCTTGAAAGGTAACATACCTCTCTTGGAATTTGCATTTTATATCTAAAACAACATCTTGTCTATATAAGATGCCTGAGATAACGCTAGCGTTTTATTCTAACAATTTCGAACTATTTGTTATCATACTGTGCATCTCTCAAATCTTTCATTTGGAATTGGGATGCCGACCATCTCTTGACATTAGCCAGAAATTTTACCGCATTTCCAATGTGTAGAATATCATCAGCATATAAAACTAGAAATTCTATAGTCTTATTGAAAATCTTCTTGTAAATACAAGGTTCATCAACGTTCTGTTCAAAGCCATAAGATTTGATCGCAGTGTCAAATCTCATCTTCTAGGATCGAGATGCTTGTTTCAACCCATAAATGGATCTTTTAAGCTTGAAAACCTTTTGCTCTTAATCCTGTTGTATAAACCCCTCTGGTTGAGACATACAGATATTCACTTCAAAATAGCCATTCAGAAAGGCTATCTTGACTTCCATTTGCCAGATCTCTTAATCATACAAGGCAGCAATGGATAAGCTAATTGGCTTAATCATGGAAACTGGAGAAAAAGTTTCTTCATAGTCCACCTCCCTCTTTGGGTAAACCCTTTTGCCACGAGTCTAGCTTTGTAGGTTTGTACCTTACTCGCTTGGTCTCGTTTTCTCTTGTAGATCCATTTGCAAGTTTTACCCCACCTGATTGATCTACAAGTTCCCAGCCATAATTGAAGTACATAGACTCCATTTTGAGGTCCATGGCTTTTATCCATTGGTCTCGATCTATATCTTCCATTTTCTGTTAAACCTATGTAATGATTAGGCTCTTGAACAACCCTCCCACTACGTCGAGGCATTCTCAACTGTTAAGAAGCATGTGAAGAACTAGTTTCATCAACAACTCTTATTGATTTGTTTGTAGCTTTTGTGTACATTTCACTTAATACTAGCTTACTTCGAGGTTGATGATTCCTTATGTGGTCTTCCTCTAAGAATGTTGCATTTATCTATACAAATATTTTATCTCCCTGAGGATCATAAAATAGACTACCTTTTGTCTTTTTGGGGTATCCTACAAATAGGCATGCATTTGAACGACGTTCCAATTTCTTTGGGTTTTGTACTAGTACATGTGCTGGACTTCCCTAAATCCTAAGGTGACATAAACTACCTTTACATCCTCTTCACAACTCGTAAGGTGTTTCTGAAACACTTTCCAAAGGAACCATGTTCAAAATATACACAACAATCTCTATTGCATGTCCCCAAAATGAAATAGGCAACTGAGCATAACTCATCATCAAACGAACCATATCCAACAAGGTTCTATTTCTCCTTTTGGCTACACCATTTTGTTGAGGTGTACGGAGTGCTTTGAGCTGAGATTGAATTCCGTGTTCTATCAAATAGTCCAAGAATTTTATATCCTTATACTCACCACCTCGATCTGATCGAAGTGTTTTAATCCTTTTACCTAATTGATTCTCATCTTTTGCGTTCTATTCTCTAAACTTTTCAAGGGTTCCAGACTTATGATGCATTAGGTAAATATAGTCATATCTAGAATAATCATCAATAAACATTTAAAAGTTGACACATGAGGTGCTCCCTTATCTTTCTTCGTAGCTACACTTAATCTTTTGAAGGCTTATGGTTGTGTTATTGGTGACGTTTGACAAATGACTTCTTCTACTTCTGAAGGCATTGTCAACCTTTGAAAGGTCGACCATCGACCAAGGCTAGGCACTGGACGCTGACTTCCTCTTTCCTCTACCATCATGCTTAATCTTTCTAAGACTAAAACACGTACGACAGGTGGTCTAATATAGTTGAAGGCTGAGGTTCTTTGATAAACACTTTCCTTTTCTTTTGCATCATCGATCTCTTTTGCAGTTATATGATTGTTGTCGACCACCTTTTCCTTTAACCCGTTTGGTTATACAAACTAGCTCTCATTACTTACGTCCAAGTGCTTTTCTTGATGCAGGTACAACATGCCTTTCCTGCAAAAGCTTCTTTGGGTTGGAGAAAGCACAGGCCACTCATAGATCCTCAAGCTCTTGAACTCAATGTGAATTGCGAAGTCATAACCTGCTTTTGCTAGCAGTTTATAAGCCTTAGGGTCGAACCCGTCTTTCGTCTGTTTTTCAGGTAGATTTATCTTTGTTAGCTCTAGCTTTGGTTTATGGATTTCATGTTTAGTTATCTTAGTAAGTGGTGTAACAAAATTTTCTTTTAAGATTTCGATATCACTAAACCTCAACCCTTTTGGGCATTCCATAAACAGTGACTCGTCGTTCCTACATCTTTACAAAGGAACATAACACAAGGTTGGAGGGCTCGAAGCTTTTTCGTCTTGTAAAATTGTAGTCTTTGTAGTACTATCGGATGCCTCACTCTGTTTAAAGCTATAGACATTCGCTTCATCACTTGTTTCTTTCCTTATATCTGCTCGTGATCTAGACTTGAGTTCATCCCCACCTTTTGTTAACATGGTCTCCATAGGCATAGCTTCACTAACACTATCACTATTAAAGTAAAACTTTACATATGCAAAGTGAGACTCAGCTTCTGGGAATGGATTAGAGTCTGCTTCAAATTTCTTAATGTTGTCTTGATAGAATTTGAAATATTGATGTAGTGTTGAAGTTACCACCCTATCTTCATGAATCCAAGGACGATCTAGTAATAACTTATAAATGGTCATCGAATCTTTAATATAAAAAAATGTGTCAGCCTTCAGGTCGCCAATGATGAGTTCTAAGTGTATCATTCCTATTGCTCTTTAGCTGTCTTGGTTGAAGCCTTGACTTACTAACTTAATGTTTGATAGTTTTTCCTTCAGGATGCCTAATTTCTTAGGCATTATATTGTTGACTGGTCCATTATCGATGAGAATTCAACCAATCCTCTATTCTCAAACATATCCTAAGATGTACAAAGGCCTATTATGAAGTTTTTATCCCAATAGCAGATCTTCATCTGAGAAAACTATGGACGTACAATATGAGGCACATGTGCGCATTATAGAGGTTGTAGCACTAGATGCATTTGAGTCTAACAACACATAGATGAGAATCGTCTTAGTTGACAAAGAAACTGATAATAAGTAATCCATGTTGAATGCTAGTAAGTATTTTGATTCCTTCACTATCTGTAATGAACTTAAAGGAGTATCCTCACTTTCTTTCATGCTGACAACATGACATGCAACAACTAGTGTTTTATTTTAACAGTCGTTGTAGAAGTTCTCTGGAAGGAAATCTACTAGTGTCATATGTTGCTGGGTTGAGCAAAGTTCTCATCTTTCTCCTCAACAAGCCTTATTTTTTCTTTTCTTTTTATTAGTCTTGCTTCTTCTTTTGTACTTTCAATAAAAGCACAACTTCTTTTGAGGTGAACTTGACTTTCTTCTTTTCAGCAAGTAATAAGGATTCATCCTTCGTTGTCATCGTCAATAGATTTGTCTTTATTTCAAGAGTGTCATTTGAATCACTTGTTGAAATTGGACAGTTATAGGTTCAAGGGTCCCAAATTGGACCAAGCTTTCTCTTTTATCATAAAACGTAGTTGATGTTGGGGCACTTGAAGTCACTGCTGCTATAGTGTTATTTGTTCAAGCTCCTTCACCTGAATCCAGCTCAATCTTCTCTTCACGAGCCAATCTCAGAATCAGCTTCTTTAGCATGAAACATTTTTCAACTAGGTTTCTAACGACTCTGTGATACTTGCAATAGTTAGGATCGTCCACTTTTCCTATGTGTTTCGATCGTAAGTATTATGGCAGCTGAATTAGTTGCTTCTCCAGCAGTTGTTCATGCATATCTGTAACATCAGAGTCAAGAAATGGATAAAACTTTTCCTACCTTTCTTTCAAAGTTAGGTGAGGCTCTTCTCCTTCATTGTTCCTTTTCTCAATTTTATTCTCTTTTCCTTTGGAAGAAAATTTCAGTAGGGATGTATTAATGACCATTGTTTCCTTTGTAGCATTCTTTGTGATCTTTTCAATGCCTTTTACTTCCTTATTATCTTTCTTCACTTCAGTGACCAAGAAATCCTTAGTTCCACTATTGGCGATGCTTAAGTCATATTTTGGGTGTGAATTTCCAACTATTCAAATGTTCGAGGCTTTATCCACTATAGAATGTAGAGGAGTCCCTAAAGCATGCCTTGGGTGCGCATCTCCACTGCAGACAATTCGGTGCGGTCTTTACAGTCAAAGCTTAGAGCTCTCCATCGGTTGATGTAGTTAATGATTGGCTCTCCGGTTTGTTGCTTGGCATTCGTCAACTCCATCATGCTAACAGTATGCCTAGTGATGTAAAAGTGGTTAAAAAACTCTATTTCAAGTTGTTTCCATATGTCAATCACCTCGATCTCTAGGTCAGTATACCAGTGAAAGGCGTTGCCCTTCAGGGTTTAGAGAAACTTCTTGACCAGTAAATCTCCTCTAGTTCTTGTGCTTGCATGTTTAAAAAAAGAGAGCAATGTGTTGCTTCGTGTTGCTCTTTTTGTTGAATAGTTAGAACGTTGGGGGTTAGTACCCATCAGACATTCTCAAATTTTTTATTCTCTTAGTGTACGACTTGTAGTAAATAAAAGAAGTTTGAGATGGGCCTCCATAATGAGCTTTGATGGAGTTGGTGATCATATACTACCATTGCTGGAGCGACAAGAAGACAATAGAAGTTTATTGTAGGAGTTTGACTTGAGTTAGTAGTTTCTCGAACCTACATTTGATCTCTTAAAGTGGCGATCTCATGATCCTGCTCCTCAAAAGCTTTCATTAGGAGGTTGATATTTCTTTCTATTTCTGCCATGACTACGTCGACCATTACGTCTGCCATCATAATAAACATCACATCGGGTGTGATCCTAGATCTATCAGAAGTAGGAGCAGAGTTGAAAAACAAAGGATTTTCCTTGATGACGATCCCACCTTTCAGAGATCTCGTTAACTGTTCCCAAATTCTCTTTGCGATGACAGAACCTTGTTTTTGCTCTTGTATGATTTCCTTTGAGCAACTGCGAGTGACAGATCCTATGTAGGTATTGCTTGTTTCGAACACGGCTTTCTTTGGTGCCATTGATTTGTTTGAATGTTAAGAGGGAGATGAGAGGTAGAAAGGTCCCACATCGGGTGTGCCAATTTGTTCACACAAGGTTTTTAGAGAAACTTGTTTCTATTGGGGTTGATACCCTAAATCTCGTGGTCTTGTAGTTTGTAATTGTATTGTACAAACAATTTATTTATCTAATAAAATAAAAGGTATTTTATTCGAAGTTTAGTTGCATTAACCCACAAAACCAATAAACTAGGATCCAGAGTTGTCTTCTGTAACTTAAATATGTATATGGAGACATGCAGTTAGATCATTCTTAAGTGATAACTTAAATAGTCTATAGTAGATAGATAAGATAGGGTACCTTGTCCTGGTTACACTACGAATACGACCCGTTTTGTAATTATTTCAATTGTTGTAAAGTGCTACAAATGATCTGATCCTAATCACTTATCTAGAGATATGTGAGCGGGGGTATTCTATACAAAGAGTTTATATAAGACCAGACTACGAAATGAAGTCTCTTTATATAACACCATTGCTAGAAAAGACTTACATTTCACTAGCATGACCATAGGTGATTGACCTGAATCCTAAGTGAGTTGTGAACTTCCTATGAAGGCGATATTTTGATCTGCATGGGTGAGAGTAGCCAGATTAGCCCATTCAATATGCCTACCATTTTGGGGATTTGTTTGATTGGGGAGCTAGGGACGCAACTACACAAGAAAGAATTCACTTCTTCTCTATAGTTAGAGTAAGTAGAGAAATTACTCTCTTAAGAACTGATTTCGGGGCTTGAATAATGTGGCATCACGCCCTCTCCTGCCCTGAGATGGGTTCAGTATAGTTGGACTATAACTTATTATTCATTAGAGGGATCAGTGGTACTTAAGAAATTTGATGTAACTATAACGGAAAAACAGTAATTTTGGCTCAACTGTACTTACAAGAAATTTGTAAAGGGTCAACGAACCGTTGATTGGTTATATCCAATGGATACAAAAATATATCTATAGTGCAAAAAGTGCAATTGTCGGTCTTTAGTGGAGTGATCGGCAACTAATGGAAGTTGGTTAATTTAATTAAAGAGTTTAATTAATTAATCAAGTACCATTGGATCTTCAAACTATATGTCCATATGGTTCCCTTGGTTGCTCAATTGGGATTAATGAGAATCAAATTAATTTTGGATTAATTTGGGTTGTTTAAATTAATAAAGAGAATTAATTATATGAGATATGATTAATCTAAAATTAATTATATGAGATTTAATTAATATAATATATGATATATTATAATATAAAGTTTTATTTGAGAGAAAATAAATATTTGAATATGATTGAAATATTAATTGTATGAATATGATTCATACAAAAACTATAGGTTATATGAGAGATTAATAATCTGTAGGTTGTATTATATGTTATATAATATAAATTATAGGTTGTGTTATATTTGATATAACATAAGGTTTGTATGTATATATATGTATGTATGTATTTTAATTTAAATTAACTAATGGGGAGGGAGTTATTGTAACTCCCTCAACCCACTCTCTCACATAACTAACATGAGAGTAGGTTTCAGGATAAAAAAAAAAAATCAGAGATTCATCTCATTCAACATAGCATCTCAATCTCACGCTTTAAGTGAATTCTGAATTTTCCTCTCTCAAACCAAAAGCTCTTCCTATCTTCCAGAATTCAACTGGAGCCTACACACTCTCGTCGATTCTCTCCTCCAAGAATATCGAGGTAACCCAATGGTGGTGTCCAGTTGCATAGTACATTGTTTTCAAAGGAAGAGTACAGGTCATTGTTGTTCGTGCAGTTTGTTGGAAAGGAAGCGAGAAGACTTGTGGCATCAAGGGTTAGTTCTTGTTACCCCTGTGTTTATCTCTTCCGTACTATGTAAATAGCATATTGTATGTATGAATGTTTATCATAAGTTTCCATCATCTCTAATTTGGTATTATTCTGTAAAATAAATCGAGAGACTCGATACCCTATCAGACTTTTACTTGGTTTTCAAAACCTTGATGTAGCATCAGAGCATCGGTTGAGTCTCTTAATTCCATTTCGAACATTAAAATCAAAGTTTAAGGTGGGTGCATTAGATCTACATAATGGATGTATGTTTTCTGGGCATTTAATATTGCAATCGAGTCTGTATTCATATCCGTGTCGATCAGGTCATGGTTCCATCTTCGTTTTGGAGGCTTTCGGAGCAAAATTGGATGAACACAGAACGGGGCAGTAGCATTTTGTCCAAAAGTGCAGCAGTGCCCTTGCACAACGCTACGATGCTCGGGGAAAAACATGTAGAGCATCGCAGGCGTTGCGTTGTTTTCTGTCGATCGTGCTTGCACTTTGGCCATAGAGTTGCTGCGCTCTGGCAAATGGGACCAAAGCGCAGTGGCACTCTCTCTAAGCATCGTGGCATCAACGACTATATATACATGAAGGTCGTTCGAGCAACCGTGGATTTGAGGCAGGTATTTTATTTATTAAATATTTAATTTGTAATAATTAATTTATTTTTGTTAATTAAATTAATATAAATGTTTTATTAATTTAATTAAAGTTTAGGTATACCAATTTCGGTCCAAATTCGCTATTTTATTTGATTGTACATGTGATGTATGGTTTTATATTTGTATATGTGATGACATGCAGAAATGCATGTCATCTTAGGCATTTTACTTAGAATTATGAAGGTTGTTAGGCAGAATATGCACCAATCATGATAGGAATTCACGAGAATATGAGTTTGCATCGATCAACATGACGAATCTCAACTAACTCGTTATTTTGTGTTAATTGTGCGTTCAATGTTCTATTTTTGTAGCTAATGCAGGAAATGAACGCAAACGCAGAAACCGGACCATTGCATGCGGAGAAACACTCCATCGCAAAGGTAAACGCATCGATCAACGCATGGATGTTGCGGTAATCAGCCGTATGCGTCCATCGCATGGGAGTTGCGCTTGTCAAGCGATTGCGGTCATCATGTAGAGTTGCGGTATTAAGCGAATGTGTTCATTGAATAATTGCGACTATGCGACAATGCATACTAATGGGATCAACACAAGGTAGGTAGAATGAACGCATCAACACATCTACCTCGAGAAAAACCAAAAGATGATGTTGACATTTCACCTACCACGTCGTTAGTGGCAGAGGTTCAGAAAGGACTAACGCGCCGAACATCAGACTCAGAGTAGTCCAATTAATGCTGTCGGCGACCCAAGCTCTATAAATAGAAGCCGATGAGCTGAAATTCAAGTTATCCGGAGATTATCCCTCAAACTGGGGATTTCCCCATGATCTAGACAAACTGCGTGAGAAGATGGCTGAGAGTTCTTCATCTCCTTCCTCCATTTCGAGTGACGACTGGATCCTTCGACCGAAGCTAGATCTCGAAAGAGTCAGTTCTTCTACCCATCCATGGCACCACCGGCAGCCTTGACGCACATCCGTTAGGAGCAAGTCTTTGTTTCCAGCTAGTCATTTCCTTTTCCTTTCTTTCTTATATTGTATTGTATGACATTTTGGATTTAAGAAATTAATACAATTTGTTTTCAATGCATTTCTCTGTTCCTTCGACTCCATCTCCATCTTATTGCTTAGCATCTTTACTCTCATTGTAACACTTAGTAGGATTGCTTGGGTATCGCATACTAGTCATGTGGATTAGGGATATGAAGCATGTAGCAACCCACCAAGAGGTGTGCGCTGCGCAAGTGTATGAGTAATCTTATTTTCTTAGTGTGAAACTGCTGCAATGCCTGTCTATAGGCTAACGCATTGCTTGTCTATGAGTAAAGTTAGCAACCACCAACTGCCTAGCAGGGTAAGTGGTTGGTCGTATTAAGCAATGTATGCATTGTTCACTATGGATAGTAACAATCTTAGGTCAGCAAAGTTCATGCGGTTACCTTGTTCTATGAGCACTTCATTCATCATTTAGGCATACTTGGGAGAGTAGTCTAAAACAAAAATCTAAGTCTCGGGAGAGCGGATTGGAATGCATAGGTAAGAATGAGGATCTTAGAGATAAGCTCTGTTTGTCAACACTGCATTGTATGCACCCTAGGAATAGGTATGATGATATGTGGTCGCCTTGTTTGTGTATCATCGCATAGACAAGAATTAGAGGCTTATGTGTAGGCCCTATATACACCTTTGTATAGGATCTAAAGGCAACACGGGGGGGGGGGGGGGGGGGGGGGGCGGGGGAATAGAAAATTTGACTACCAATTTTTTTTTTTTTTAAATAATTTTATCTTCAAACAATGCTCAATAAAGTTAACCCACTAATTTGATTAAAGAAAATTTATGCAAGACAAAACTTAAATCATGCAAGCTATGATAACTTCAAATTTAAAGACAATTTAATGAAGGATAAATTTAAATAACACACTAAAAATTAAATCATGCAATTTGGAAAGATTAAAAAAATAGCTAAGACAAGAAGCAAAAAATTTGAAAACAAGAAATAAAAGAGAAAGGAAGAGAAAACACCGGCAATTATAGTGGTTCGGCAATTGCCTACTCCATTCTCCAAGACTCCTTCTTGGATATTTCACTAAGTGATCCTCTTGCAGGTGAGGACCAAACCGACACACGACCTTCTTTTTTCTAGGCTAAAGAGAAACCCAAGGTTCTTTTTACTGGTTCAGGATCAAACCAATTTCTTTTTCTCACAACTAAAGGTGTACCCACACCTTACAATTCCCAAAAATTAAAGAAAACCTCACAATATTACCTCTTGAAGGCTAAATACACAAGTTGAGAACTCAAATAAAAACTCATAAAAATAACTCTAGGCCAATTTAGGAGCAAGGAGGACAAGAATTTGAGAGTAGAGAGAATTGAGAGCTTAAGACTTGATAGCTTTTGATGTGTGTATATGAAGAGTAAAATCAAGTCGAATTTATAGGCGAGGGGGATAAATTTTGGCCATTGGATATGATTGCAAATGAAGGGTGGAGATTGAATAAAAATAGAAAAGGAAAGGATTTGAAAAGGAATTTTGAAAGATTGGAATTATTGAGATTTGGAGAATAAAAAGGATTTGAAGGATGAAAATTTATGAAGAAAATCAAATTTGAAAAGGCTGAAATTTGGTGAGAATTTGGAGAAAATTGGATTAGGAAATTAAAGAAAAATAAGAAAATGAAAATGAAAATAAAAAATAGTCGGATGATATGAGCACCACGTGCACAGGAGAGGAGATTGAACGTCACACGCCGCATTCTGTGAAGAAACCGCAGGCACGTGCGGCGCACGCGCGTGAAGCTGGTAACCGCCACTTTTCATTATCTCATTTGTCCACGGTCGGCACATCACTGCCACATCATGTGCCATGTCATTTCCACATCATCAATATTGACCGTTTGTGTGCCACGTCAGCCGCCACATCGGATGCCACGTCAATAAGGTGCCACGTGTCACTGCCACGTTGGATTTCCTCTCCAATCTTCTTTTGCTTATAACTTTCTCGTTTGAACTCCGATTTGAGCAATTCAAATTGTGTTGGAATCGTCTTTTCGAGCTCTACAAGATAGTGACTCTGAAACATTGAAAATGTTAGTACAAAAAATCTGAGTTTGTTATCATCAAAATACTTGGTTTGATTGAAGCCCTAAAGCTAACAATTCCCCCTTTTTGATGATGATAAACCATCATAATATAAAAAAATACTTCTCCCCCTTTTGTTATCAACAAAAAGATATACAAGTGATTTTTTCCCCCTTAATCATACAAATAATGCTCCCTCTCAATAAATTATAACACATAATTTCATAGAAATATGAATAATGCTCCCCATATCAAACATAATTAGGCAATTCTAATAATACCAAGTGCAAGTTTATTTTTACAAAAGGCTTCTTCATTTAATGCCTTTGTAAGAATATCTGCTACCTGGTTCTTAGTATTAACATAATTAATGACAATATTCTTATTTTGCACATGCTCTCGAAGAAAATGATGTCTAATATCTATATGCTTTGTTCTAGAATGTTGAATGAGATTTTTAGTTAAATTAATTGAACTAGTATTATAACAAAAGATTGGTACTTGTTCAAAATTTAAACCAAAATCACACAACGTTTGTTTCATCCATAAAACTTGAGAACAACAACTAGCAACAGCAATATATTCAGCCTCAGTGGTAGATAATGCAATAAAATTTTGCTTTTTACTATACCAATATACTAAAAAACTACCTAGAAAATGACTTGTTCCACTAGTACTTTTTCTATCAGTTAGACTATCAGCAAAATCAGCATCAGAATATGCAATCAAATCTAAAGATGCATTTTTAGGATACCATAAGCCTAAATCAACGGTACCAAGAAAATATTTAAAAATTCTTTTTACAGCTTGCAAGTGTGATTCTTTAGGACATGATTGAAATCTAACACACATGCATACACTAAAATAATATCAGGCCTACTCGCAGTTAAGTAAAGCAAGGATCCGGTCATACCTCTATAAGCTTTAATATCTACGTTTTTACCTTTTTCATCCTTATCAAGCTTTGTAGTGGTACTCATCGGGGTCTTTGCTACTTTTGCATTATCGAAGTTAAACCTTTTGAGTAGATCCCTAGTGTACTTCTCTTGATTTATGAAGATTCCATCTTCAAGTTGTTTAATTTGAAGCCCAAGGAAGAATTTAAGTTCTCCCATCATGCTCATTTCAAACTCACTATGCATACACTTAGAAAATTCTTCATAAAGAGAAGAGTTAGTAGCACCAAATATAATATCATCAACATAGATTTGCACTAATAAAATATCATTATCTTTAATTTGATAAAAAAGAGTAGTATCAATAAGTCCCATTTTAAAACCATTTTCTAGCAAAAATTTACTCAAACGATCATACCAAGCTCTAGGAGCTTGTTTAAGACCATAAAGTGCTTTATTTAATTTAAAAACATGATTTGGATTATCAAAGCTTTCAAAACCAGAAGGTTGTTCAACATACACTTCCTCCATTATGAAACCATTTAAGAAAGCACTTTTTACATCCATTTGAAATAATGTAAAATTCTTATGAGATGCAAATGCAAGCAGCATGTGAATAGATTCTAATCTAGCAACAGGAGCAAATGTTTCTTCATAATCTATTCCTTCTTCTTGACTATAGCCTTGAGCAACTAGTCTAACTTTATTTCTAACAATATTACCAGATTCATCCATTTTATTTCTAAATTTTCATTTAGTACCTATAACAGGATGATCACTAGGACGCGGGACTAGTTCCCACACATTATTTCTTTCAAATTGATTTAATTCTTCTTGCAAAGCAATTAACCCGAACTCATCAGATTCAGCGTCTTTAAAAGACTTTGGTTCAATTTGAGACACGAAAGCAACATTATTTAAAGCATTTAAAGAAGAGCGAGTTCTTACCCCTTGAGATACATCACCTATTATTAACTCCTGAGGATGGTGAGTGGAGAACCTCCAATCCTGAGGAAGGGATTTTTTTGGCTCTTTCTGAGATTCATTTGATACTGCTTCACTATCTTTAATACTAAGATCTTCAACAGGTATTTCTAATTCATCACTAGCAGAAACTTTATTAGTGGCAACATGTATTTCATCAAAAACAACATTCATTGACTCTTCAAGCACATGAGTTCTTTTATTAAAAACTCTATAGCTTTACTACATGTAGAATATCCTAAGAATATGCCAATATCCGTGTTTGACTCAAACTTTCCAAGTTTCCCTTTGTCTTTAAAAATAAAACATTTGCAACCAAAGACTTTGAAATAGCTAATATTTGGAGTTTTATTATTAAAAAGCTCATAAGAAGTTTTATCTAAAACAGGTCTTATTAAAACACGATTCATTACTAAGATGCAGTATTAACAGCTTCAGCCCAAAAAGATTTTGGTAAATCATATTCATTAAGTATGGAGGTAGCTAATTCTTGTAAAGATGGATTTTTCCTTTCTACAACACCATTTTGTTGAGGTGTTTTTGGAGAGGAAAAATCATGAGAAATTCCATTTGCTTCACAAAAATTTTCAAAAGAAGCATTTTCAAATTCTCCTCCATGATCACTTCTAATTTTCGAAATCATAAAACCTTTTTCATTTTGAATTCTTTTTGAAAAGCTAATAAAAGATTTTAAAGCTTCATCCTTATGAGATAAAAATAAAACCCAAGTAAATCTCGAAAAATCATCAACTATAACAAACGCATAATGTTCTCCACTTAGACTTGCAACTCTAGTAGGTCCAAAAGGTTCATATGTAACAGTTGCAAAGGTCTAGAAGTAGAAACCATTTTCTTTGGTTTGAAAGAAGACTTAGTTTGTTTACCCATTTGACAAGCATCACAAACTTTATCTTTTTCAAAGTTTAATTTTGGAAGACCTCTAACAAGGGATTTCTTAGAAATATTTGAAATTAAATGCATGCTAGCATGACCTAACCCTCTGTGCTATAACCACGAATCATCATGCAATGCAGATAAACATTTATTTTCTACTATAGGACAATCTAATAGATCAATAGTATAAACATTTTTAGCCCTATTTCCTACAAACAACACTTTTCCATCACATGCATTTTCTATTGTACAATTTTTATCACTAAAAATTACTCTATATCCTTTATCACATAATTGACTAATACTTAATAAATCATGCTTTAAACCATCAACCAACAAAACATTTTCAATAAGAAAATTCGAACTGTTACTAATATTACCTTTGCCAACAATCTTACCCTTTTTATTGTCACCGAAGGTAACGTATCCTCCATCTTTCTTTTCTAGGTATGTGAATTTTGTGTGGTCCCCAGTCATATGTTTTGAACATCCACTGTCTAAGTACCACTTATTCTTTATGGATCTCAAACATACCTGAGAGAATTAATTCTCAAGATGTAACCTTAGGTACCCAAATTTGTTTGGGTCCTTGGGGGTTAGCTAACAAAAATTTAGGAATCCATCTCTTTTCATTCATAATATTGATTTTTCTTAAATTGCATGCATAAGCTTTATGACCATGTTTTCCACATGCATGACAAATAATAGAACCTTCTTTGACAAAGTAGTTTGTAAATTTCTTTTGTTTTTGGTGAGGTTTATAACCTAAGCCACTTTTATCAAATATGCATTGTTGCTTACCCATCATGATATCTAAATTCTTTTTCCCATTTGTAAACTTTAAAAGAGTAGCTGAAATATCTTCATTTTTATTTTCTAATAATTTATACTCTTCTTTTAAAGCATGCAAATTTGATTTAGATAAATCTAGATCTTTTCCTAATGTCTCATTTTTCTCTTTTAGATTATCTAGCTCAATTAATAAATTATTATTTTCAAGAGCTAATTTAGCATTTTTCTTCCTAAGAGACATATATTTGCAACCTAGTTTTTCAAATTCAATTTTAACTTCATTATATGCATCAATGAGCTCATCAAAGGGAATCTATTTCCATTGCAACCAAGAGGGACATTGAAAGAGAAAGTGTCTGAAATACTTGGTACAAAAGAAGAAGGCCAAACAAGGTATGATTTACTCGTGTTGGAAACTTGTTTAGTGGAGAATGATGATTTAGCTTGGATATTTGATTCAGACGCCACTACCCATGTTTGTTCTTCATTTCAGGGAATTAGTTCCTGATCGCAGCTAGAGATTGGTGAGATGACGATGCTTGTTGAAACTGGAAACGTCGTCTCGACTAAGGCAGTGGGAGGATTTGACTTTATTTATAGAAACCATTTCTTTTATTAGAAAATGTATATGTTGTGCTTGATTTAGAAAGGAACACGATTTCTATAAAGTGTTTGTTAGAACAATATTATTCCTTAAATTTCAATATAAATAAAGTGTTTATTTACAAGAATGGTGTACAAATTTGTTCTACAAATCTCGAAGATAACCTTTATATGCTAAGGTCGTTAGCATCAAAGGCCCTCATAAATACTGAACTATTTAAAACTGCGGTAACTTGAAACAAATGACAGAAAATGCTTCCTACAAAATAGCCCAATTTTGGCACCTAAAATTAGGTCACATAAATCTCAATAGGATAGAGAGATTGGTTAAGAATGGACTTATAAGTGAGTCAAAAGAAGATTCTCTATTTGTATGTGAGTCATGCCTTAAAGGCAAAATGACGAAAAGACCTTTTATTAGAAAAGGTCACAAAGCCAAAAAACTCTTGGAACTTGTACATTCAAACCTTTATGGTCCTATGAATGTTAAGCCAAGATGAGGGTTTGATTATTTCATCACCTTTGCTGATGATTATTCAAGGTATGGGTACGTTTACTTAATGCAACATAAGTCTGAAGCCCTTGAAATTTTCAATGAGTACAAGGCTGAAGTAGAGAATACATTAGGTAAAACAATAAAAATGCTTCGATCTGATCGAGATAGAGAGTATATGGATCTGAAATTCCAAGACTATTTGATAGAATATGAAATTGTAGCCCAACTCTCAGCGTCTGGTACACCTCAGCTAAATGGTGTATCAGAATGGAGAAATCGAACCTTGTTGGACATGGTTTGATCTATGATGAGTTACGCTCGCTTACCTGATTCGTTCTAGGTTATGCAATACAGACTGCAACTTATATTTTGACTTGTGTTCTATCTAAGAGTGTTTTTTAAACACATTTGGAGTTATGGAATGGTCGTAAAGGCAGTTTAAACCATTTCAGAATTTGGGATTGCACATCACACGTGCTTAAGGCTAATCCTAAGAAATTGGAACTTCGTTCAAAATTATACCTATTTGTAGTAAAGGAACGAGAGGTGGTTATTTCTATTATCCCAAAGATAATAAAGCATTTTTGTCGACATACATTACATTTTTAGAAGATGACCACATCAGGGAGCACAAACCGCACAGTAAAATAGTATTAAATGAACTTTTTAGTGAAACTACTAAACCTTCAATAAGAATTGTTGAAGAACCCAATACATCAGCAAGGGTTATTGATGTCGGCTCTGAAGAAAATCGAATCCGAGATTTTCATGAGAAGCAAAAAATAGATCATTCCAAATTACAGTTATAAATGAACATTACAAATTACAGTCGTAAACAAAACATATAGTTATGCAATCAATACAGAAATTACAGCATGAACAATCAAATAAACCAGGAGAATGTTACTAACATTTGTCGACTTGTCTCCACGCTCCTTGCTCACAAACGCTCAAACACAGGAACCTTGAGCGCTCGAACAACACAACCGCAACACTACATAAACACTTCGCACTCATCCTCAGCAATCGCCTCGGTCACGAACTCCCCAGCAACACGAACAACCTCCACAGAACCTCGACAGTGTCGAGTTGAGTATGACACCACCAAGAAGACTACCTTGGTATTCTTAGTGTGAGAATCCAGAGGGTGAGCTTTGTATAGACTTGGTATGAGGAAGACGAAGGAGGAAAGAACAATCATATACACGATTAGGCAAGTGGAAGAAGACAGAAACCTATTGCATAGGCCGATGCCAATCGTTTAGCTAAAGTTACGCGATCGTCTAGCAAAAGCTAAACGATCGTTTAGCTCATCGTTTAGCTCAGTGTCTGTCGCCTACAAAACACTACACGATCTTTCACTTCACTCAAGTTGTCGCTTAGTAAATCGGTATTTACTTGACAAGCTCCATGATTTACTTTTTGTGATAGAGAAAACTCAAAAAAAAAAAAAAAAAAATCAACCTTTTGTAAAAACTTACTAAAATTAGGAAAATAATTTTCCTTTATCTCATGGTTACCATGAACAACCAATAACCTCCCACTCAATGGTTATTAGAGAAAAATATTTAATTATCCAATAATTAATATTATTATAAATATAAATGATAACCAACTTATCATATTATATTTATCACCTATAGTTTTAATATTTCATCTCATGAAACATATAAACCATAGTTCTTTTTCTATTTCATGGTACTTAATGTAAATATCATTTACATCAATCCTCCACTAGATATATCTCATACATCATACCGATTATATCATATTTAATCAAAATACCTCTTGTCAATTTGAACATTTCAAATCAACACCAAGAACTGATTCTCAACTGAATCCATTGAGCTATCAAGGGGATCTTATGGACTTGTAGCTCGAAGCTCCAACGGTACGTGAATAACTGACTAAACTCTTTAGTCACGGGTCCCACCGTTCGTTAAATGCTAGATACTCCACTAAAGATCGACAACTTAACTCTCCTTACCAAAGATATATTATGTGTCCATCTTAATCAATCATTAGTGCGACAACCCTTCACAGATATATTATGTGACACAACACCCTCTGGCCTGAAAGGGGTTTTGTTATAGATGGACTATAACTCATTATTCATTAGAGAAATCAGTGGTACTTAATGAAGGAACTCGTTTTACAGAGAACCTATGAGTGAAAGCAGATCATCCAAATCCCATTTCGATTGAAAACAAATGTTTACAGTAAAACATACAGATTGCATCTTAATAAAAAATTACAGCATGTTTTTGAATAAGAAACAGGGTTCAAGTGATTATACCTTTGAAGAACTCTTCTTCACATAAAATCCCTCGAAGTGTCACGAACACTTCGAACAGCAACAAAACTCCTTGAACAACAACCAGACTCGAACCAAAAGGGAAACGACACTACCATTTGGTTTCCTTAGTATTCTCAGGGTGAGAACCAAGAGTGGTGGGCTCTGACTATTTTGGTTAGGAGGGAGTTTGTGAGATTGGAGGAGGAAGACGATTGAGGAAGCACACACATAGCATAGAGATTGTTTCAATCATTTCGACAAAGAGTCTATCGTATAGGCTCTAAACCAAATTGTGTAGATCACTTGCTAATCGTGTGCCTCAAATTTGGAATAATAAAATCTTATTTTATTTATTCTATTTACCATAAAAAAACCAACTAACCTCCCACTCAAGTGGTTAGAGAGAAAAAATGATTAATTATCAAATTATTAATTATATGATAACCAACTTATCATATTATATTTATAACCTATAGTTTTAATATTGCATCATATACAATATAAACTATAGTTCTTTTTCTCTATTTTATGGATATTTATATTAAATTTAACAACTATGAATCTTATTCATAGAAAATATATTTGACACATTCAAATATTCACTCCTCCAATTAAACTATAATGTATCAAATACATTATGTCAATTATATCAAATATAATTGAATCAATTTACTAATATCATATGTAATTAAATTCCTTCTTATTAATTTGAACAATTCAAATTAACCCAAAAACTGATTCTCAACTAAATTCTTTTGAGCTACCAAGGGGACCTTATAGACCTGTACCTTGATGCTCCAATGGTACATGAATAATTAATTAAACTCTTTAATTACATTATTGTAGGATTGTATCAATTGCAGCGGAAGCACAAGGATCATATAAGCATTCAAATTCACTAATTTTTGACATAATATGAAGCATGCTTCTACATAAAAAATGGGTTTTAAGACATACCTCTTGTAAAACTTCTTCAAAGCTTCTTCTCTAGCTGCAATCTTCTCCATATCTTGTTGTAGACCACCTCAAGATCTTCCCCACTATTCTCTTGGTGCTCTAGATTGAGTTGTGGGACTCAAAACAAGCTTGAATCAAGGGATGAAGGAGAAAAGCTCACTGCAGCAACCATTATAGAAGAACCATTCTTCAAACCGAATTTTCTCTCAAAATTCTGTAGATTGCATACCCGATTTTCACTCCAATCTTCTCATTATATTGCAGATCAACATGCAAAGAAAAGAGCTGCATGAGTTGCAGCTCATGCTTGAGAAGACAAGGCAAATGGTTGCTATATGTGTGAGCTAGTTAAGTGATGGATAATGGAAAAACTCATTTTTCCATTTGTGTTTTAGTTTTCTTTTCCTTTTTCAATTTTATCCAAAAATCAAATTTTGATTTAAAAAATCTATTTGATTTTAAAAATGAAAAATTAATTAATTTCATAAATTAATTAATTAATAAATAAAACTTAATTAATTTAATATCCAATATTAAATTAATTTTAATACATATCCATCTTTATATATTTAAATCATATTTAAATATATAAATTCTCCTATTCCGTTTAATTCTAAAATTAAACATAATTATATCTCATATATTTACTAATTCCCTTAATTCTAATTTGAATGTTTCAAATTAACTTATCACACTATTCTAGAGCTAGTCCGTTACGAGCTAGTAGGGGGACCTCGCGGACCTACAAATCATGGGCTCCAACGATCCGAGATTAATTGGCTAAACTCATTAGACCAAATTAATCTTCATTCGTTAACTAATGGGTCATTCCACTAAAGTCCATAGTTGCACTCCCCTCACTGTAGATATATTATGTCCACATGATTTAACCATAATCAGCAAGTCGACCCTTTACAGCTTGTTCGTAATAACGATTGGGTCAAATATTTGTTTTACCCTCGAGATTACGTCTTATTTCTCAAGTCCTTCTTGATCCTCTAATGAACAACTGGTTTGTGATCCAATCACCAAACCAAACTCTCTCAGCCCAGTGAGAGGGTAGGGCCCCTTGTTCAAGACCTGGATTCAGTACTTGAGAGAACAACCTTTCTCCTATCCCTAAATCGGGTAGGTGTGAACTTCGTCTTGCACCCTATGTCCCCAGCTATCTATCTAGTCTTACCCCTGAAATGGGAGTCATATTGAGCTGGCACTGTTAAGTCAACCCTTAACTAAGCAAATCTAAGGGCAATCTCGAATAAACAGGAGTTCATAGTTAGCTTAGGATTAAGATCGAGTTACCTAGGTCATCTAGGTGAAATAGTCAGTCTTAAACAGTAAACAACGTTATAAAGTAAGAGTGACTTATTTCTTGGTCCTGATCTTATGCAAACTCATTGCATAGGATGCCCCCACTCCTCATGTCATAACATGTACGAATTAGGATCACATCGTATGTAGCACTTTATAACTCTTTGTAACAACTACAGAGTAGGCCGCATCCAATGGTGTTACCAGAATAAGGTACCCAACCTCATTCATGTACCATAGATCATTTTGACTATTTACTCGAACCCGATCCACTCTTATGTCTCCACATAAAGTTCAAGTACTTATACAATAGTCATGGGTTTTAGTTTATTGGATTTAGACTTTCATACAATTTATGAGTTTAATAACAAGAATATTGATAATAGAAAATATTTATCATTTTACAAACTACGAGTTTTTAGGACATAAAACCCAACAATTATCCACCATCTATTAATTGTCGGGCACTCCACTAAAGACCGATAGCTGCACTCTTCTCACTACAAATATATTTCTGTGTCCATTGGATATAACCAATTAACAATACGATGATTCTTCACAAATTGCTCGTAAGTACAGCTGGACCACTAATCCCTCTAATGAACAATAGTTCATAGTTCCACTATGACTAAACCTCTCTCTGGCCAAGAGAGAGTGTGGCACCACATTGCTCAAAACTCGAAATCAGCCTTTAAGGGAGAAATTTATCTACTTAAAATCCCCAATCAGACGAATCCGCAAAATGGGAGGCTTGTTGAGTCCACGATCTGGCCACTCTCACCTATAAAAATCAAAAGGCTGCCCTCATAGGCAGGAGTTCACAACTCACTCAGGATTAAGGTCATGTTACCTATGGTCATCCTAGTGAAATGAAAGTCTCTATTATGAACGATGTTATATAATGAAACTAAATATTTCGTGGTCCAATCTTATACAAACTTCTTTGTATAGAATATCCCCGCTCGCATATCTAATACATGAATGATCAGGATCAGATCATTTGTAGCACTTTACAATAATTGTAACACCTACAGCTGGTCATACTTGTAGTGTCACCAGGATAAGATACCTAGTCTTATCCATATACTACAGACCATTGAGGTTATCACTTAAACATGATCCAGTTGTATGTCTCCACATACATGTTTAAGTTACAACGATAACTTTGGATGTTAGCTTATTGGTTTGTGGTTAATGCAACTAAAATATCGCATATTTCATAGGCAAAGTGAACAAAAATACCAAATATGTTTGTTCATACAAAGTTTACAAACTATAGGGACCCTACGAAATTTAGGGCATCAACCCCAACACTTAAGAAGTTAGATGTAACTATAGAGGCAAAACGATAATTTTTCCCCAACTGTACTTATGAGCAATTTGTGAAGAGTCAATGCACTGTTGATTGGTTATATCCAATGGACATAGAAATATATCTTTAGTGTGAAGAGTGCCACTATCGGTCTTTAGTGGAGTGAGTGACAGTTAATGGAAGTTGGTTAATTTAATTAAAGAGTTTAATTCATTAATCAAGTACCATTGGGCTTCAATCTATAGGTCCATAAGATCCCCTCAGTAGCTCAATTGGGATTAATGAGACTCAAATTAATTTTGGATTGATTTGAATTGTTCAAATTTAAAAGAAAATTAATTATATAAGATATAATTAATATAAAATTAATTATATGAGACATAATTAATATAATGTATATGATACATTATAATATAAATTTTTATTTGAGAGGAAATAAATATTTGAATATGATTCAAATAGTAATTATACGAATATGGTTCATATAAAAACTATAGGTTATATTAGAGATTAATAATCTATAGGTTATATTATATGTGATATAATATGAACTCTAGGTTATGTGTGTCATACCCCTCCCTAGATTACCCTCTTAATCCGAGAAGGGATGTGAAGATAGCAATTACCATCCCTTTTATGACAACTACAACCCACAACTCCTGAACACCTGTATTGCTGACACCTATTCAACTCGACTAACAGTTTATAATATTCTAGAACTCAACACATGGTTTATTGTTACTAAAAAATATCAACATATATATAAAAGTTCAGAGATCGGATTTATATACATCATCAACTTTCCTCAGATTCCTTCCCCTTGACATGAACATAAACTAAAAGACAAAAACATAATCAACCACCTAAACTTTCACTCGTTGTGTGATCTGGGATGTGACTGACTGGTAAAGCAGCTAAGCCTCGGGACGTTGACGCTACCTAGGGAGGAAAACATTTTAAAAGTGTAAGCTGGGAAGCCCAGTTAGTGACTATCTTAAATAAAAACCATACTTTAAATCATAAATAACATTGGCTGAAGATATTAATAAAACCATAATAAGAGTTTTGAAAATGAAACTGAAATCATAAGATACATTTCGTGAAACCCTGAAATAAACTCATTAACTTCATTTAGAAAACCCCACTACTCCACTGTCTGATCATGCGGAATCCCTAATAACCTTAGTTGAGAGAGAGTCCTTTTGCTTGATCTCATCAACATCGATAACATAGTTATGTTGGGGTTGATGCCCTAAATCTCGTAGGGTCCTATAGTTTGTAAACACTTGTATGAATAAACATTTTAGTGATTAATAATATTTGATATTTTATTCAAAATATTTTAGTAATTAATAATATTTTATATTTTATTCACCTTGTCTATGAACTATATATGATATTTTAGTTGCATCAACCACAAAACAATAAACTAACATCTATGGTTATCGTTGTAACTTAAACATGTATGTGGAGACATACAAGTGGATCGTGTTTAAGTGATAACCTAAATGGTTTGTAGTATATGGATAAGGCTGGGTACGTAATCCTAATGACACTACAAGCATAGCTCACTTTGTAGGTGTTACAAATTTTGTAAAGTGCTACAAATGATCCAATCCTGATCATTCATGTATTACATGTAAACAAAGATATTCTATACAAAGAAGTTTGTATAAGACCGGACCACGAAATGTTTAGTCTCGTTATATAATTCCGTTCATAATTGAGACTTTCATTTCACTAGGATGACCATAGGTAACATGACCTTATTCCTGAGTGAGTTGTGAACTCCTGCCTATGAGGGCGGTCCTTTGATTTGCATGGGTGAGAGTGGCCAGATCGCCGACTCAACAAGCCTACCATTTTGGGGATTCCTCTGATTGGGAAGCTGGGAACTCAGCTACACAAGATGGAATTCAGTCCTTCCCCGAAGCAGGGGTAAGTAGAAAAATTGCTCCCTTAAGGGCTGATTCTGGGTCTTGAACAATATGGCGCTACACCCTCTCTTGACTCGAGAGAGATTTAGTCATAGTGGTACTATGATCTATTGATCATTAAAGGGATCATTGGTACTTAAGGAGTTAGATGTAACTACAAGGACAAAACGGTAATTTCGCCCAGCTATACTTATGAGCGAATTGTGAAGGGGCATCGTATTATTGATTGGTTATATCCAATGGACATAGAAATATATCTGTAGTGCGAAGAGTGCAGTTTTCGGTCTTTAGTGGAGTGCCCGACAGTTAACGAATGGTGGATAATGTGATTAAAGAGTTTAATCAGTTATTTACGTACCGTTGGAGCTTCAAGTTAATGGATTTAAGTTGAGAATAAGTTTTTTGGGTTAATTTGAAATGTTCAAATTAATAAGAAGGAATTTAATTATATATGATATAGTTGGCATAATGTATTTGATACGTTATTTTTTAATTGGAAGAATAAATATTTGAATATGATTCAAATATATTTTCTAAGAATAAGATTCATAGTTATTAAATTTAATATAAATATGATTTATATTAAATGCCATAAAATAGAGAAAGAGAACTATGGTTTATATATTGTATATGATGCAATATTAAAACTATAGGTTATAAATATAATATGATAAGTTAGTTATCATATTTATTAATAATTTATTAATAATTTGATAATTATCATTTTTCTCTTTAACCACCCTTAGTGGGTAGTTATTTAGTTTTGTGGCAAAAATTGGGATAAACGATTTTTTTTTCCATTAAGAGACAAGGATACACGATCAAGTAACTACATGATAAGGTCGAGAGCCTATACGATAGACTCATTTCTCTAAACGATCAGGAGACTTAGCTATACGATAGCCTTGCTTCTACTCGATCATCTTCCTCCTCCAGCTCCAAACTTCCCTCTAATCAAAATTAGCCAGAGCCCACCACTCCTAGATTCTCACATCGAGTATACCGAGGTCACCAAGTGGTAGTGTCCCTGTTGGTTTGAGGATCGAGTTGTTATTTGCTGCTTGTTCGAGGGAGTTCGTGACTTGTTCGATGCTTTTATGAACGAGTATGATCGAGGCATTAACTTGAAGAACGGTTATTCAAAAAGTATAATCTCTAAACTTTGTTTTTATTTCAAAAGGCAAGCTGTAATTTAAGTTTTATGCATAATCTGTTCTTGTTGACTGTAAATGTATGCATTCAATTGAAATGGGATTTGGACGATATGCTTCCCTCATAGGTTCTCTATCAAAAGAGTTCCTTCAATTGGTATCAAAGCCAAGTGTTTTCGGATTTCCAAATTTCATTTTTTGTATTGAATTTCGTTTACGGTTTGGTGGGTTTTAAGATTCTGCAATGTGTTTAACTATTAAACGTTGGTGGAAGTTGTTGATGGATAATTGGAAGTTGTTAATGGATATTTCGGGATAGTTGTCTCTGTTTATGCTTTCTGTTTACTCTTACAAAAGTTAATTGTAAGAGCCCCTGCATTTTTGGACATAATTACTTACAATCGAGGGTGTATTCATTTAAGTTTTTCAGGTGTTCATGAAGAAGCTTCAAACGCAAGAGTTGCAGTTCGCTTCGTTGGAGAAGACGAATCAGTGGTCGCATTGTGTAGCTTAAGCTAGACGATGTTTAGATTTAGCATGTGTTCGTGTAGAATTTTTCTACTCGATCGTGTAGCATTTTCTAGCGATAGCATAGCTAATGCTATTTGATCATGTAAAATGTTTACTTGATCATGTTGCGTTGGCTACATGATCGCGTAGGCTCTCGAGGGTAAACGATCGCGCGGTATTTGATACTCATGAAAGGCATGCACGCTAAACAATCGTGTAGGCTATCATGCTCATCGCATAGTCAGTAGCTACACGATTGCATAGTATATGATACTCGACGCTTGCTACTTGATGGTGTAGACTATCATGCTCATCGCATAGTCGTTAGCTACACGATCGCATGGCATGCGTTACTCGAAGCGCACTGCACGATCGCGTGGACTTTCATGCTCATCGCATAGTCTTAAGCCACGCGATCATTGCTACATGATCATTTACAATCAATGCTCGTTGCTCGACGATCAGAGGATTTGCTACACGATTAAGTGACGTGTAACGATCCGACCTCCTAGGACTTAAGTTAGGTCGTTACTAAATACATGCATGCATGGAACTCAAAACGACACTCTGTTATGGCAAAATAAATGCTAATTAATTAAGGTAAGTTCAAAAGAATTTCATTAAATTCAAATATTAAAACAATAGTAGGGTACCCAGAAATCATAAAGGATAGTAAATAAGTCTGAAAAACGATTCTTAAAAGTATGTTTTAAATATCAAAACTAAAAGTTAAGAGAAACATGAAAAGAACTCTAAATTTCATGAGCAGAAGCATCAAAACTAGTCCCAATGGCTCGATCACGAATTTCGCTTGTTCATCACTGATGCATCTCTACCCTTACCTGAAACAACAACATGAGAAAGAATGAGTATAAACTACTCAGTAAGTAACCCCACTACTGGGGTCAGGCTAGGCATCTATGTCCTCTAGATGCCTACCTCTGGTGAAAACACATAAACTGCTCTAGTCCTCAAAGGACACATATTCACATGAAACAAGAAGAAGACTAAGTTCTATCCTATTGTAGTTGAGTATGCACACAACCTTTGGTGAATCCCGAAGGAGGCACAAATTGGTGAATCCCGAAGGAAACACAAACTGGTGAATCCCGAAGGAAACACAAACTGGTGAATCCCGAAGGAAACACAAACTGGTGAATCCCGAAGGAAACACAAACTGCTGAATCCCGAAGGAAACACAAACTGCTGAATCTCGAAGGAAACACAAACTGCTGAATCCCGAAGGAAACACAAATTGTTGAATCCCGAAGGAAACACAAACTGCTGAATCCCGAAGGAAACACAAAATCTAATGGGCATCTAACTACTCAGTAAGGACATTTGCACAGTCTCAACATCATAATCATCACTGTACGAACCTATGACATACATATAAACCTCAACAGCATGGCTCTACAACATACACATATACCTCAACATCATGATTCTACAACACGCATGTATACCTCAACATCATCAGATCAAATACAACCATATGGAATCACATACCATCTCATACTAGCATTCAAGTGTTTATGTGCACAAATAAATAATCCAGATTTCGTACCACAACATACTTTGATTATATTATACTATTAGTCTATCATGTTGTCATTCTGCCATAACATTCATTTATCATGCTAGCATACATCTAATGTCTAGCCCGTGGGCAGTTCCAGTAGTAAGATAACTTACCTCGAATAAAGTCCAAAAACTAATTCAAGCAAACAAACTCCTTTCTAGCTTTCCACAACTTTTGAATGAGATCCTAGAACACGGATAAAAAATCGATCTTAACCTTTAAGCCCAATTTTTTAAACACTAAATCATTCCAAGATTACCGACACAACTTACCCAATAGTGGTTTGGCCAAGATCTTCTCAAAGTACTAACACCAAAATTCTCATCATAATTAAACTCAAGTCGTTCACTTCTAAATTCAAAACTTCTCCAAAACTTGAATCCAAAACCCAATTAATCTGAGTAAACCAAAAAACAAAATCGAAACTCCATGGGAATTCAAAGCTCTTTCAAGAGAGTTCAACGGTAGCTCCAAGATCTACCCAAAACCTCACCTATTTTCAAGATTCGGTGAAGCCACGACGGCGGCACTTGACAGAGGGCGGCAGAGCACGCGGCAGCGACTAGAGCAGTGACGGTGACCAGCGGCTAGCAAGTATGAGAGAATGGCGACGCGGCTCAGATCCGACGACGTGGCTTGACGTGAGCAGATCTAGGGGCACACGAGCGTGGATGGCTCGATGTGGGAGACCGGAGTCAGATCTGGGCGGCGCGAACGGTCAGCGATGAGCGGCAAGCGGCGGAACGCGATGGACGAGGCGTCTACTCTGACCGGCTGGCGCGCTGAGGGGGGTTTCGAATCATCGGCTAATTGTCGGCGTCGGGTTCGACGGAAAACTGAGTTGGCGTCGACGGCTAGGTTTTCTCAGGGAGGGGGGGAGGGAGGGGGCATGCATGCAGTGAGGTTGAAGAAGGAGAGAAATTTTGATTTTTATAAAATAATAATAATAATAATAACAATAAAACTAAAAAGAAAATAAGTATATTATATTTTATTCCTTTCCTTATTCCACTTTATACAATTAAATTTCTTTCCTTCTAAAAAAAAAAAATAATTCCTGCCATTAATTTCCAAATTGAATAATTTCACGCCAACAATTAAATTCACGCACTTACACCTGAAGTCCAAAATCCCAAAAATGCCCTCCAACTAACAACAATTACTGAAATTCCAAATAATAAAAAAATTACTGAAATTACATTATTACTAAAAATATACGGGGTGTTACATGACGAGACTTCGAGGCGGGCGGTTCAAGACCCGGTTCACCTGTTTGAACTAGTTGACACAAATCTTTTGTAATAGTTTAGCATTTATTTTTCGATTTTGAGATAAACTATCCCGATCCATCAACTTTTATTAAATATGCATGTGATGTATGTTTATCTTATATGTCATAATGTATGTCATATAGTTTTAAAACCCACCATAGGTTATGCATTTTTTCATGCATCATTTTATATTATAAGAGTTATAATATATTAGTATGCATGATTAAATTACTTTATAGCATGCTCATGCATCATATAATATAAGAGTTATAATATATGCATGTATTATAGCATATCCATGCATCATCTATATTATAAGTATTAGAATATAAGCTTGTATGTTAGTATGGAAAGTATGCTTAGTTCATTACTTTGTTATATAAAAGTTATATATTAGTAATAAATGAACATTGCATGAAGCATGATAGTTAGGTTTATTTATAAAAGTTATAAATATCTTTTGTATGTCTACCTAGCAATGTGAAATGGTTTTAATTGTTTCATTTTTTATAAGAGTTATAATTAATAAAATTAGAATTAAAATCCATAATAAAGAGTTACATGCACACCTAGGCTTTAATCATTTTTGAAAAGTATTTAAAAATTTGATTGAGATAGACCTAAGATCACATTTCTAATGAGATTAGAAATTTAAGTTAATCTTTTAATTTGATTTAATAGGATTAAATTGACTAATAAAAGATTAAATATGTAACAAATGTATCTATAAGGGACCTTTTGGCTAAGGCTGGTTTTGGCTAGGCTGGGGTACTTAAGTCGATGGAAATATTGCACCCCTACCTGGAAATCTACCTGGAACGATGAATTAGATATATTTGTTACATGCATGCAAATTTGATGAAAGTCTGTTAAAGTGTTTAATAAGACAAATCAAACTTGTTTAATCATCAAAAGCAAGTGGTTTTTTTTTAGCAAATTAAACAAACCACTTAGTTAAACTCAATAGTCGGATTTAGGTTAATGAACCCTAGGTAGAACATTCAGTGAGAGGTAATTGAGTTATATGATATTTCACTTTACTTCTACACGTTTCTCCCTAAAAGTTCATACCGTGAGATCTATCCAAGCCTCAAGGCATCTCTGGAGTGTCCCCTATAGGTGGCATTTAGGTAGGTCAATGACAAGGTGAATAGAGAGAATGTTCATAGTAAGTGGGAGTGGGACATGTGACAACATATCCCTCGGTCTCTCTCATTAGGTTGGATAAAGTTTTCGTGCATCGCCTTGAGGCACCCTGGGAGTGTCCCCCTAAAGGATGACAGTTTTGCACAACTCTTTATTTGATCTCCAAAAAATGGTTAAGGTTGCTTTAGTCTCTTATCCTAATCGGCTTTTCCCTAAGGTTGGCTCATTAGGGCGGGACTCTAGAGCCTAAAACGAGGGGTTACACTTACACATAATTGTTAAGGATGTTAACAAATTCTAGACCAAAAAATGGTGACTATTAGATTTAGTTACAAGGAGTTGTTTCTGTCTAATGGTTGAGATTGTCTCATTCCAGTGAAGGGGCACTTGATCACCCTACGGTCACTTTTGTCCTATCTCACTTTGAGCATCATTGCAAAATAGATGTCACTTAGCGTACACTAGAACTATTTTGCTAAAACTTAATTAGTTCTAAAAGTGATTTAATGCAAGTAGACTTATTAAGTTTGTTCATTTTTTAACAATTTTATAATGGCTACCACTACTCTATCTTTTCTTGTTGCTGATAAGCTGACTGACGAAAATTATGTTAGTTGGAAAAACACAATTAACACGATAATAATCATTAATGACCTAAGGTTTGTACTTATGGAGGAGTGTTCTCCTATTCCACCTCCTACCACTGCTCAAAACCTTCGAGACGCGTATAAGCGCTGAACACGGTCACACGAAAAGGATCGAGCATATATCTTGGCCAATCTTAATGAAATTTTGGCCAAGAAGCATGAGCCCATGATCACTGCACGCCAGATCATGGAGTCCCTGAGGGGAATGTTCGAACAACCATCTGTGCCTCAGGCACGACGCTCTTAAATAGATCTTCAATTCATGGATGAATAAGGGAACATATGTTCGAGAACATGTTCTCAATATGATGGTCCACTTAAACGTGACAGAGATGAATGGGTCAAGAATCAATGAGGTCAACTAGGTTAGCATTATTATGGAGTCGTTACCAGAAAGCTTCTTTCACTTTGTAAGCAACACTATTCTGAAGAGGGTTGATTACAACCTTACAACTCTACTCAATGAGTTGTAGACTTTCCAATCTTTACTGAAAAGCAAGAAGAAAAAGGTTAGTGAGGCAAATGTTGCTTCATCTTCTAAAAAGTTCCACAAAGGTTCGACCTCTAGAACTAAGTCTGCACCTTCTTCCTCCAGCACCAGAAAGTGGAAGAAGGAGAAGGGTGGTAAGGGAAAAGTGCCTGCTAACCCACAACCTACTGCTCCAAGGGGTAGACAACCAGTGAGGGTTGACAAAGGAAAGTGTTTCCATTGCAATCAGGATGGGCACTGGAAGTAAAACTGCCCAAGATATTTTGGCTACGAAGAAAAAGGTCAAACAAGGTAAATGTGATTTAATAGTTTTGGAAACTTCTTAGTGGAGAATGATGAATCTGCTTGGATTATTTTCTTTGGGGCCACTACCCATGTTTGTTCTTCATTTTAGGGAATTAGTTCCTAGCGGTAGCTTGGTGTTAGTGAGATAACGATGCGAGTTGGAACCAGGCACGTCGTCTCAGCTGTGGCAGTAAGAGGTCTCCGATTGACTTTAAAAATAGTTTTATCATTTTGAATGATGTATATGTAGTTCTCCACTTAAAGAGGAACTTAATTTCTATAAAGTCTTTGCTTGAATGTAATTATCAGATACATTTTTCAGTTAATAAAGTGTTTATTTCGAAACATGGTGTTGATATATGTTCAGTTGAACTGGAAAATAATTTGTATGTGCTAAGATCGTTAGAAACAAATGCCCTCCATAACATAGAGATGTTTAAAACTGTCATAATTCAAAATAAAAATTTCTCCTAAAGAAAATGCCCAATTTTGGCACCTATGTTTAGGGTGTTGGGATTGGTGTCCTAATTCTCCTGGAGTCTCGTTGTTTGTAATTATAAACATTGTTTTGTGAATAAAATAATTTTAAAATCATTCTGCCATTTACTCATATCCAATAAACAAAACTCCATGGTTATTTTATGTAAACTTAAGCATGTATATGTGATATACAAGTGGATCATGCCTTAAGTGATGAACTAAATAGGTATGTAGTATAAGGATTAAGGTGGGATACCTGATCCTGGTGACACTACAAACACGACCCGCTTTGTAGAGGTTTGCAAGAGTTGTAAAATACTACAGATGGTAGATCCTGACCATTCATATGGAGACATGTGAGTGTGGGTGTCCTATACAAAGAGTTTATATAAGACCAGATCACGAGATGACTAGACTCTGTATATAACACCGTTGATACTGAAGACGTATGTGAAACCCGGATTCCCATTTTCTCTACTTAAATAGGTGGTTAAGGGAATTAACTAGGTGGAAGTTAAATCCTATGTTGAAGTGAAAGAAAATTTCTAAGTGTTGAATAGATTTTCCTAGTTTTTTAGTTAAGCTTTAATTGATGAAATATTGGCTAAGTATAAGGTCAAAATGACCTATGCGTGAAGTATTAGGAAACATTAACGCATAAGTTGAAAAGGAAACCATGCATTTGTAAGGTTGGACGCATGATTGGCCGAAGTAGTGACAAGAGGCATTGCCAAGAGTTGTCATGCATTGGAAGTCAAGGAGGAAAATGACTAATTGTTGGACTATGCGTTTATATGGTGCCATGCATTGGCCATGAAGTATTGAGAGGTTACTTGGGCATGGAGAGAGGCTGAAGTATGGCCAAGAACAACGCATGCGGTGGCCAAATGTTTTGAGAGGTTAGAACAACGCATGCGCCAGCCTCAAGTTGCGCATCCAAGGGCACTAGACATTAGATGCGTTGGATACAATGGATGCGTTGGATGCATTGGATGCACTGGACGATGGATGTGTTGGATGCGATGGATAGAGGCATGCGGCGATGGAGGCAGGCGCGATGGATGCGTTGGACACGACAGTATGCGGCCAATGGTTTGTGGCCGAAGGGTTGCATTGGTAGCATGCGGTGATGGATGGTATACGGTGATGAGGGTATGCATTGATGGTATATGGTAACACTATGCATTGGTGCACACGGTGATGCTATGCATCGATGCTGCAATGATATGCATTGATGAAATGCGGCAGTACTATGCATTGATGACATAGGACGGTGCTATGCGTTGTGCGGCCAAAGGCATACGGTGCAAGGGTATGCGGTGATGCAAGGGCATGCAGTGATGCGAGGGCATGCGATGATGCGGCTTATGGTATGCAACCGAAGGGATACGGCCGATGGTATGGGCGTATGCGGCCGAAGGAATGCGTTGGTAGTATGTGATGGCATGCAGCGATAGATGCAATGGATACGATGGATGCGGCAGTGGCATGCGGTGATGGATTCGATGGATATGATTGATACAGCGGCCTTGCTAAGGTATGAGCTATGCGATGGAACGAGCTAAGGTGGACGCATAGTGATTGTCCTTGCATTGTTAAGGCTTGCGATAACAAGGTTAATGAGGTGGGTTGCGTTGGTCATAAGAGAAGTGTTAGCAAGAACCTAAGCAATGGTGAGCTATGCCTTGAGGTGTTGAGTTGAGAACCAAGTCGACCCAAAGGGTGCTATGCGTTGGTGATGCACTATGTGTTGTTGATGTGTTATGCGTTGGTGATGTGCCATGCGTTGGCGATGTGCTACGTGTTGGTCATCTGAGGCATGTGGGCGCATAGGACAAGGCTAGTAGTATGCATTGAAGGAGTGTTGGCTATATCCTAGTTGAACGCATATGAAGTTGGATGAACGCATATGAAGGATGGACGCATTCAAGGACATCATTCGAACATATGTCTTGTTAGGAAGAAATCTTAAGCCTTAAGGAAATGAAGTGGATGCATAAGAAGACATGCAAAGTTGAGGGCTATGTATTGGTAAAAGGGGAGCATGACACCTTGGGTTGCGCTGATGCAAGATTGCGTTGATAGTGAGGGGAAGAGACACTTGGACATGCGGCCAAGTAGGAGGTGTCAGCCTTAGAGAAATCTTGGACGCCTATAAATAGAGCCAAGGACTTTAGATGAGAACTCAAATTCTCTTCAAAGGACATAAAGAAGAGTGTATTGGGAGGAGACTATGCATTGATAGCAAGACCATGCGTTGGTTAAGAAGTTCCAAGCGGGGAGATGCTGTCGGATAGAAAGGACAGAAAATAGCATCAACTTGGGACGAGGAGTTCTCTCAGAATAATCATGCGTTTGGAGTGATTTCAAATCCATCTGAAAGCTAGGAGAGTCTAGTTTTCAAGGTAGGGCTGTCGAAGAAGAAGCTCCAAGGAATCGGTCTGGAGAATGAGGACAAGACAGAGGGATCAACCTGTCGGGTAAGTTGAGCTAGTCTTGATTTTTTGATGTTTCCAGCCAAATCACGATAAGTTCGGAGCTAAGATTTTAGGGTAAGCTTCTTGAGAAATTTTAGAACATGTTTTCAGAAGAAAGTATCTTAAAATAAGTTCTGGAACTATGAGTAATCTAAGCTGATAATTGAATCTGGAATTTAGGGTTCAAAGGGGAACCAAGGAAACCTAAGGAACTTTGGAAAGGAAAGTTCCTAACTAGCCAGGGTGAGTGGTTATTATGTTATTGTATTGTTGATGTAATTTCTATATATAGGTAAATATATATAGGGGACAATATTAAAATGGCATGATCAAGGATATATGTTTGTCTTGTTATTATGCTTGTTAAGATATTGCTTGTATGTTTGTGTTGGAAACTGAAATTGTACCCGGGATATATAGTTAGCATGCTTCAAAAGGTACTTGGCGGGAAAATATAGTCAGCTTCGGTCGATGGGAAATGATAGTCGGTGACGACCAGCGAGAAATATAGTCAAGTTACCTAAGCATAGCTAGCAGAAAAATAGTCAATGTGCACATTGGCGGGATAATAGGTTATAGGAAAAGTTTCAACAGGAATTGTTGATACATTGCTTTAATATACATGTGAAAGTGCTAGGGAAAAATGTATGATCATGCCAGGAATAACCAGCGGTAAAACTGGGGATGTTTACTTTAGGTGATGACCAACGGTCAAGCTGGGGTTGTTTGTTTTAACCAGTAGTTAAGCTGGGGATAATCCAACAGTCTGGCTAGAGAAATAATTGTGAACTTGTGGTAATGTTCTTGTTGACTATGCATTGGTTTCCAAAAATAGATTTTTGTAGTCAAAGTTATTTGGTTATCTAAAGGCACCATTCACTGGGCTTTATAGCTCATGCTTTTCAAATGTTTTTCTTTTTTCCCTCTAGGTAGCAGAAGGTGAGGAGTTCCGGGGTGCTGCTAAGGTCAAGGTCTGCCACAAGCCACAGTTACACTTCCGGAGGATTTTACAATTATTGTTGTAAACTTTGTAGTTAAGTCTTGGAGTTGTATGAATGTTACATTGTTGTAATAAAATGGGCCTACTTAATCAGTTGTTATTTGCCTCATTGACTTAAACAGTTGGTTGTTGAATTTGTTTCATTGGTATCAGAGTTATTTCTGCAAGAGTTATTAGGCAATAAGTGTCAACAAAAGGGTTGATAACCGCTACAGTCACATCCTTTTCTAGGCTCAGAGAGTAGTTTGGGACGGGTTGTGACAACGTACATCTCACCTAAACGACCATAAATGAAACGACTTCAATCCTTAGTGTTTTGGGAACTCCTGCCTTTGAGGGCAGTCCTTTAATTAGTATGGTGAGAGTGACCAGATTTCCAACTCAACATGCCTACCTTTTTCGGGACTTGTCTGATCTGGGAGTTGAAAACTCATTTACATAAGATGGAATTCACTCCTTCCCCGAAGCAAAGGTAAGTGGATAGACTGCTCTCTTAAGGGCTGATTCCAGGGCTTGAACATAGTGACCACAACTTTAGTGACCACAACTTCTCTTTGAAAGAGAGGACTCGGTCATAGTAGGACTATGACTTATGTTCATTAAAGGATTCAATGGTACTTAAGGAGTGAGATGTAACTATAGGGGTATAACAGTTATTGGCCGAGCTTTACTTATGAGCGATCTGTGAAGGGTTGTCGCATTGTTGATTGGTTAAGATGGAGACATAATATATCTGTAGTAAAGAGAGTTCAGCTGTCGATCTTTAGTGGAATGCCTAGAGTTAACGGATAGTGGATCCCGTGACTAAAGAGTTTAGTCAGTTATTCACATACGGTTGGAGCTTCGAGCTACAAGTCCATAAGGTCCCCTTGGTAGTTCAATGGATTCATGTTGAGGATCAGTTCTTGGTGTTGATTTGAAATGTTCAAATTGACAAGAGGTAATTCGATTATATATGATATGATCGGTATGGTGTATGAAATACATCAAGTGGAGGATTAATGTAAACGAGATTTACATTAAGTACCATGGAATAGAAAAAGAGCTATGGTTTATATGTTTCATGAGATGAAATATTAAAACTATAAGTTATAAATATATTATGGTAAGTTAGTTATCATTTATATTTATAATAATTTTAATTATTGGATAATTATCTCTTTTTCTCTAATAACCAATTGAGTGGGAGATTATTGGTGGTTTCAAGGGACTTGTGAGATAAAAGGAAAAATGTTTTCCTAATTTTAGTAAGAAATAGAAAAGAAAAAAAATTGTGTTTTTGAGATTTTCATTCTCAAAAAGTTCTTACAAAGAAGTTGTCAAGTAAATCAGATTTACTAAGCGACAACTTGGAGTTAGCTAAACGATCGTGGAGTGTTCTTACACGATAGACACTCAGCTAGACGATGAGCTAAATGATCGCATAGATTTTGCTAGACGATTGCATAGCTTTTCCTAAACGATTGGGCATTGACCTATACAATAGTTTGTTCCATCTCCCACTTGCTCAATCATTTACACGATTATGGTTCCTCCAATTTTCTGCCTCAAATCAAGTTTAGGGTGTCATACTCAACTTGACACTGTCGAAGTTCTATGAAGGCTATTCGCAGAGTTTAGGGTGTTCGTGACCTTGGTGATCACTTAGTTCGAGTGCGCGGTGTTCCTGCAGTGTAGTCATCGTGTTGGACAAACGTTCATGTGTTGTTGTGTTCTTGTGATCAAGTGTTTATGATCAAGGAACTTGAAGATGAGTCTACAAAGGCTTGTTGATTCTTCCCTTGATCTGTAGTAAAGCATGCTGTAATTTCTATTTTATGCATAACCACGTGTTTCCATTTGTGATTGTAATTGTAAAGTTCATATACGATTGAAATTTGGAAAGATCCTTCCGTTGCTCATGGAAATCCTTGTGTCTGATTTCCTTCATAGGGCACATTAATCTCAATAGGATTGAGAGGTTGGTGAAGAATGGACTTCAAAGCGAGTTAAAAGAAAATTCTTTACCTATGTACGAGTCATGCCTTGAAGGAAAAATGGCTAAAAGACCTTTTACTGGAAAAGGTTATAAGGCCAAAGAACCTCTAAAGTTAGTACATTCAGACCTTTGTGGTCCGATGAATGTGCAAGCCATGGAAGGTTATGAATATTTCAGTATTTTTACTGATGATTATTCAAGTTATGGGTACGTTTATTTAATGCGATATAAGTCTGAGTCCTTTGAAAAGTTCAAAGAGTTCAAGGTTGAAGTTGAAAATGCATTAAATAAAATGATTAAAACACTTCAATATGATCGAGGTAGAGAGTTTTTGAATTCTGAATTCCAGAACTATATGATAGACAATAGAATACTTTTCCAACTTTCACCATCTGGTATACCTCAGCAAAATGGTGTATCCAAGAGGAGAAATTGAACCCTGTTGGATATGGTTCGGTCGATGATGAGTTACGCTTCCTTACTTGACCCATTTTGGGGTTTTTTTGTAGTAGAGACTGCAGCTTATATCCTGAACTGCGTTCCCTCCAAGAGTGTTGCCATAACACCTTTGGAGTTATGGAATGGTCATAAAGCTAGTTTACGTCATTTCTGTATATGGAGTTATCCAATATATGTGTTTGAGGCTAATCCTAAGAAATTGGAACCACGTTCGAGGCTATGCCTATTTATAGGCTACCCCAAGGGACAAAAGGAGGTTATTTTTATGATCCTAAGGAAAACAATGAGTTTGTATCGAAAAATGCTACTTTTCTTGAGGAGGTTCATATAAGGAAGCACAGACCTAGAAGCAAAAACGTGTTGAATGAGCTTTCCAAAGAAACTGCTGAATCTTCAACAAGAGTTATTAAAGAGCCTACTACCTCAACAAGAGTTATTGACATAGGTTTATCTAGTAGGTCAAATCCACCTCAACTGTTGAGGGAACCTTGACATAGTGGGAGGGTTGCGAACCCACCTATTCGCTATATTGGTTTAATGGAAATCCTGGCTACGGTAGTTGATGAAAAGGTTGAGGATCTGTTGTCTTACAAGAAGGCAATGGGGGATGTTGACAGAGATGAATGGATCAAAGCCATGGATCTCAAAATGGAGTCTATGTACTTCAATTCAGTTTGGGATTTGCAGATCAACCTAATGGGCTTAAACCTATAGGTTGTAAATGGATCTACAAGAGGAAACGGGGTGCTGATGGGAAAGTGAAAACCTTCAATGCTAGACTAGTGGCAAAGGGTTATACCTAAGTAGAGGGAGTCGATTATGAGGAGACTTTCTCACTGTTGCCATGTTGAAGTCTATCTGGATCTTTCTATCCATTGCCTCATATTATGACTATGAGATATGGTAAATGGAAGTCAAGACTGCTTTTCTGAATGACAATCTTGAGGAGACCATTTATATGGTGCAACCTGAGGGATTCAAAGTCCAAGTCAAAAGCAAAAGGTTTACAAGCTGAATTGGTCCATTTATAAACTGAAATAGGCATCTTGATCTGGGAATATTAGGTTTGATACTGCGATCAAATCTTATGGCTTTGATCAGAATGTTGATGAGCCTTGTGTCTACAAGAAGATCATCAACAGTTCAGTAGTTTTCCTAGTGTTATATGTAGATGATATCCTACTTATTGGGAATGACATATGCTTACTGACTTCAGTTAAGAACTGGCTAGTGACCCAATTTCAAATGAAAGATTTAGGAGAGGCTCAGTTTGTTCTTGGTATTCAGATCTTTCGGGATCAAAAGAAAAAAAAATGCTAGCACTATTTTAACCATCATATATTAACAAGATGTTGATCAAATATTCGATGCAAAACTCCAAGAGGGGCCTTTTGCCTTTCAGGCATGGAGTTACTTTGTCAAAGGAATAGTGTCCTAGGACATTTCAAGAGGTTGAGGAAATGAGACGGGTCTCCTATGCATCTGTCGTGGGCAGTTTGATGTATGTGGTGTTATGTACTAGACTTGACATCTGCTATGTAGTGGGGATAGTAAGTAGATATCAGTCTAATCCAGAATATGATCACTAGACAGCCATCAAGAACATCCTCAAGTATCTTCAGAGAACGAGGGACTACATGCTTGTGTATGGTTCTAAAAATTTGATCCTTACAGGATACACTGACTCTGATTTTAAGATTGATAGAGATTCTCAAAAATCCAGTTCAGGATCAGTGTTCACTCTTAATGGAAGGGCTATAGTATGGCAAAGCACCAAGCAAGGGTACATCGCAGACTCCACTGTGGAAACCAAGTATGTAGCAGCTTGTGAAGCTGCTAAGGAAACCATTTGGCTTAGGAAATTCCTGACTGATCTGGAAGTTGTTCCAGACATGTCAAAGCCCATCACACTTTATTGTGATAATAATGGTGCTGTGACGAATTCCCGTGAGCCTAGGAGTCATAAGCATAGAAAGCACATTGTCACGAAAATAGCTTCGGAGCATAACGTTGCTGATTCGTTTACGGAGGCCCTCACGACTACAATGTTTAAAGGTCACCTACAGAGTATGGGCCTATGGGACAGACCATGGCTGGACTAGGGCAAGTGGGAGATCTTGTACTGGGTGTATTATACCTTAGTTTATTGCTTTGTGTACTTGTAATTTGATTATCTTGTACACCTCATTAGCTTTAAGCCAAGTGGGAGATTGTTGGGGTTGATGCCCTACATCTCGTAGGATCCTATAGTTTATAAATACTTGTATGAACAAACATTTTAATGATTAATAATATTTGATATTTTATTCACTATGTCTATGAAATATATGATATTTTAGTTGCATTAATCACAAACCAATAAACTAACATCCATGGTTATCGTTGTAACTTAAACATGTATGTGGAGACATACAAGTAGATCGTGTTTAAGTGATAACCTAAATGGTTTGTAGTATATGGATAAGGCTGGGTACCTTATCCTAGTGACACTACGAGTATGGCCTGCTTTGTAGGTGTTACAAATATTGTAAAGTTCTACAAATGATCTGATCCTGATCATTCATATATTAGACATTCGAGCGGGAATATTCAATACAAAGGAGTTTGTATAAGACCGAACCACGGAATGTTTAGTCTCATTATACAACACCGTTCATAATTGAGACTTTCATTTCACTAGGATGACCATAGGTAACATGACCTTAATCCTGAGTGAGTTGTGAACACCTGCCTGTGAGGGCGGTCCTTTAGTTTGCATGGGTGAGAGTGGCCAGATCGCCGACTCAACAAGCCTACCATTTTGGGGATTCATCTGATTGGGGAGTGATAACGGGAAAAAATGCACGTTATCATAGTACTAAGTTCTTAAACTATGTTGGCTTGCATTGATAAAATATGTTAAATTATGTCCAAAAAGCATTAAGTTTATTATATTGCGGCAGCATGCGTTCATCACATAAGAATAGTTGATTTTTGTGTTTTTATGCAGAATATACGTTGACACAAGGCAGAAATTACGATCATAGGAAATCATTGGTCAAAGCGCAGCATTACCGTAAGGCTTTGCGGTGATTGTGCTCGCAAACATTTGCTCAAGAAGGATTGCCGCAACCTGGTTAACGCAACTTGGTGGGCGCATCTGGGTGAAAGGTATAATTAATCACGATGGGATAGAAAGCTTATGACAGTCGAATTCGAATTAAGTTGACAGCCGCTAGCGAACAAGTACATTCAGCTTTTCGGTAACAAATATTCGGTGCATCAGTCAGGAATTAAAGTCGTCCATCTGTACAATCATGAGAGAGAAGCTGCCTTTCACCCTGGAAGTTCTATAAATACCAACCTTCAAAAAAGGAGAAGTTTTTACGAGTTCATCGTTATGTTCATAGTTTAGCCTTATTCTTAGACTTTCTTTCATTTTACGGCGGACGCAAGAGAAGAAGGTTGTGCCGACAGATCAATCCGGTAAGCTTGGGAGAGTGTCGGAGCTGCCAAAATAAAGAGAGGGCCGACACCTACGGAAGCAGGAATATCTCTGGAACTGAATAGAGATTGACAGTGTAAAAGCCTCGGTCAGCAAGAAATTGCTACCAGGCTCTCTAACTTTATCTTTCATTGTTATTTTGTACTCAAACTCATTATTAAAAATGGAATTTCCTTCTCTATATTTGTTCACTCTCTGTTATTTACACATGAGTAGCTAAATCTGTTGAATGGATTGAGAAGCATTTAGCTAGCACAACTAGGAATCTTCATTCCATGCGATTATCTTGTATTATGTATGCTTCATTCATCCATTAGAGATACTTAGAAGGGTAGTCTATGGACAGTATCTAGGCTTGGGAAAGTCAGGTTAGAATCTAGGCTCGAGAGAGTCAAATTAGAATGCATAATCAAGAGATAGGAGTTTAGGAATAAGCACTATTTGCTATTAACGCATCGCATGCATCCTAGAGATATGATATGATTGTGTGCGGTCACCTTGCCTTTATGCATCTTGCATCATCGTATAGGACAAGAGTAGAGACTTAGAAATAAGCTCTATGGACACTTTTGCATTCAACACATGCGTCCTAGACTTAGGAGCATCGCATTTGCATTGGGAAATGACTTGCTGTGCATGGTTGTAGTATGATCGCATAATTTGACACATTCCCATGTAACACTAGTTAAAGACCTTCTCAACCCGTTCATCCGCATAATCAGTGCATCTATCACGCAATCCGACTTTATCTCAAGTCCGTCGCATTTATTTATTTTTAATCACCGGAAACAACAACCTCAACAACTATTGATTTATTTGGTTACTGCAAAGTTTTCATAAAAATTACTACCGCAACCTGTTTTCATAAGTCCCTGAGTTCGACCCTAGACTTACCAGGAAACTTAGTGGAATTTACACTTCGATTCTGCTGAGGAAACTTGAGTGCTCAATGCAATTTCACCATTGCATATCATCTATAGTTTCACTTCATAAAATAACGCACCAAGTTTTTGGTACCGTTGCCGGGGACTTCAGCAAAATAGTGTGCTAATGATAATTTTTCTTAATTCTTTGCAGACTCTCGATCTCTGACGAATTACGACCCGGAGATTGAGAGGACATTTAGATGAAGATTAAGAGACCGCCAACAACAACAGTCAGATAAAGAAGAGATGGCAGAGCAGCCTGGAAACGGAGCACCAAATGAAAAGAACGTCATGGCGAATCCAATCCTTCTGGCTAACGATTGCAATAGACCCATTAGGGACTATGCATCACCAAACCTCTATGATTTCTCTCTAGGAATCATAAGGCCTTCCCTTGGTGAAAGAAGATTCGAAATGAGACCAATGATGCTGCAGATGATCTAGACTGCAGGACAATTCGGAGGACGGCGTGGCGAGGACCTATAAGGCCACCTCTGAAGCTTTATTGAAATTTGCATTACTTTTGTGTTCTCAAATGTCTCTGCCGAAAAAGTTCAACTAACTTTGTTCCCATTTTATCTTTGTGATCAGGCAAGAAAATGGGCATATTCTCTCAAGCCGGGAGACTTCATAGGAACAGGTCGTAGAGAAATTTATGAAGAAAATTTTCCGCCTACTGAGAACGCTAGACAAAGGAAACTCATAACAAATTTTGAACAAGACATGGACGAATCACTCAATGATGCCTGGGTGAGGTTTAAAAGGTTGGTCTGGGACTGTCCACACAATGGTTTGTCAGACTGCCTTCAAATGGAAATCTTTTATCGTGGTTTAAATCCTACTTCGTAGACCGCTACCAATGCGGCAGCTGCTGGTGGTCTTCTTGACAAAATGTATGACAAGGCTAAGAATATCTTGGATCGCATCTCTAAGAACCACGAAGATTGGAGGGAGAGCGATTAGAGACTGAGAATCAAGGATAACGACGCAAGTAATGGTGTTATTACTTCACTACAGAATCAGATGACCACAATGATGAACTTAATTAAGGGAATTGCGATCAGAAGCCCAACACCGCAAAATGGGCAAATCAACACAATTAGTCAAAACACCGCAAGGTGTGCGACTTGCGGTGATGGGCACGTAATGGAAGAATGCCCACAGAATCCACAGTCTATTTACTTTGTGAAAAATAATCCCTTTTCGAATACCTACAATCCCGGGTGGAAAAACCACCCCAATTTTACATGGAAGAATCAACAGTAGAATTTCCAACCTGTGGTGCAAAAAGAAGAGCCACCAAGATTCTTCCCACGTAACAACGGTCAGACAAGCAATCAAGCAAGTAACTCACAACCACCGTAATCTTCCTCCCTAGAAATCCTATTGAAGCAATATATAGAGAAAAATGAAACGGTGCTTCAAAGTCAGGCTACGTCCATCCGTAATCTAGAATTACAGATGGGCAGATTGCAAGTGAGCAAAAGAACAAACCGCAAGGAGCTTTGTCGAGTTCAACAGAACTCCCATGCAACCCGGGGGGATCAAGTAAAGTGCAATGTCAGGTTATGACATTGCGAAGTGGGAAAACTGTGGAGGGAGAAAAGAATGAGCTTAGTCAGACAGCTCCTATTACGGTAAAACCTGAAGTTGTGGTGACGCAAGAAGAAGAAGAAGAAAAAGAAGCAATAGAGCCAGAGGTTGCATCGACCTCAAAGCCAACTGAGACAGGAACCGTGAGAGTGTAGTTACCACCTTTCCCGTAGAGACTAAAAAAGAAAAAGAATGAAGAGGTACAGTACCAACGCTTTCTGTCTATGTTAAAATAATTACATATTAATATTCCATTCAGTGAAGTGATTGAGGAAATGTCTGCCTATGCAAAGTTTCTGAAGGATATGATAACCAAGAAGAAGGGAGCTGGTAAGTTTTCCACAGTGACTTTAATGAAAAGTTTGAAATCAATCATTCCACCGAAGATGAGCGATCCTGGGAGCTTTACTATACCTTGCTCCATAGGAGGACTGTACATTGGGCAAGCCTTGTGTGACCTTGGAGCCAGTATCAATTTGATCCCTCTGTCGATCTTTAAGCAGTTGAATATGGGGCCATTCGTACCCACGACCGTGACTCTCTAACTGGCCGATCGATCTTTGGTGCATCTAGAGGGAAAGGTGAAGGATGTGCTAATCACCATTGATAAATTTATCCTACCAGCCGACTTCATCATCTTAGATTATGAGACCGACAAAGATGTATCCATCAACTTGGGGCGACCATTTTTATCAACATGTCGTGCCCAGATTGATGTGCATAAAGGGGAGATCACTTTGAGCATCAACGGACAGAAGCTCAAGTTCAACATAATTCGTGCCATAAAGTTTCCTGACGAAGAAGACCTTTATGACTCAGATGACGACCAGAATTTGATTGAAGAAGAAAAGTTTGATGAAGAAAATGAAGAAGATGATGTCAATGCATCTGTTGCTGCCTATAACGCGATCATAATAAAAACAAGCAAGGAAGAAAAGATGATCGCAAACAAAGAAGAAGAGCCAACAGAAAAAAGAAGATAGAAAAATAACGCAACCATCCCTAGTAGAACCACCAACACTGAAATTAAAGACCTTACCGAATCATTTAAAGTACGCATTTTTGGGACCGAATGAGAAGCTGCCAGTTATTATTTCTTCTGCACTTAACGAAGACCAGGAGAATGCGTTGATGAGCATTCTAAAGAAACATGTACAAGCTATTGGCTGGACGCTCATCGACATTCGAGAAATTAGCCCAACGTACTATATGCACCGCATTCGTCTTGAAGAGGACCACAAGGCAATGATCGAACATCAACACAGACTCAACCCTGCGATGAAAGAGGTCATTAAAAAGAAGATCATTAAATGGTTAGATGCGGGCATTATTAAACCTATAACAGATAGCACGTGGGTCAGCCCTGTGCAATGTGTGCCAAAAAAGGGTGGCATGACAGTAGTCTCGAATGAAAACAATGAACTAATAGCGCAAAGAACCGTCATTGGGTGGCACATTTTCATGGACTATCGCAAGCTGAATGCGGCCACAAAGAAAGATCATTTCCCCTACCGTTCATTGATCAAATGCTAGACCGTCTAGCTGGAAATGACTTTTACTGCTTTCTAGATGGATATGTCGGGTACAACCAGATTATGATAGCTCAAGAAGACCAAGACAAGACCACATTCACCTGCCCATATGGTACCTTTGCTTTTCGCCACATGTCGTTCGGCCTCTGCAATACGTCAAGCACGTTCCAAAGGTGCAAAATGGCCATCTTTTCAGACTATCTTGAGAACTCTGTCGAAATCTTTATGGACGACTTCTCTGTTTATGGGAACACTTATGAAGTCTGTCTAGCCAACTTGGACAAGATACTGAAGAGATGCGAATAGACGAATCTGATGCTTAACTGGGAAAAATGCCATTTCATGGTAAAGAAGAAGTGTTGGGCATAAAGGTTTCCTAGGAATGGTTGGAGGTGGATAAAGCAAAAATCGAAGCAATTGAAAAACTTCCACCTCCAATAAGTGAAGGCTGTACAAAGTTTCTTGGGGCACGCTGGATTCTACAGACGCTTTGTCAAAGATTTTTTGAAAATAGCACGACCACTAAGTGCGTTATTGGAAACTGATAGAAAATTTAATTTTGACAACAATTGCCTCAATGCATTAAGAGTTTTGAAGAATGCGATGATTACCACACCCGTGCTAATCACACCTGATTGGACACTTCCTTTAATGTGTGATGCAAGCAGGTATGTGATGGGAGCAGCTTTAGCACAGAAGATAAAAACAATCTTGCATCCCATCGCATATGCGAGTAAAATATTAAATCCTGCTTAGACAAATTATACCACCACAGAGAAAGAACTTCTGGCGGTAATTTTTGCGTTGGAAAAATTTCGACCATATCTGCTGGGGACAAAGGTACTCATCCATACTGATCACTCGGCAATAAAGTACTTAATGATAAAGAAGGACGCAAAGCCGAGATTGATCAGATGGGTTCTTCTCCTTCAAGAATTTGACATAAAGATAATTGATCGAAAGGGGACGGAGAACCAAGTTGCAGATCATTTATCTAGATTGGAGAACCCTGAAGTTGACCACAATGAATCAGAGGTGAGTGCAGTGTTCCCAGATGAGCAGCTGTTCCATATTAAGGAATTTCCTTGGTATGCTAACATAGTCAACTATCTCGTTTACATTGAAATTTCCTGAAGACTATACCTACCACCAACAGAGGAAGCTCAAACATGAATGCAGACATTATTATTGGGATGAGCCGAACCTGTACAAAAGAGGGGTAGACCAGATTTTGTGATTATGCGTACCAAATGCTGCTCAACAACACACATTATCGCAATGTCACGACTCACCTTATGGTGGGCACTTTGGCTGACAGCGCACCGTAGCTAAGGTTTTATAGAGTGGATTCTTTTGGCCTACATTGTTTAAGAATGCAGCTGACTACGTAATGAAGTGTGATCGGTGCCAACGCACAGGTAACATTTCATGGAAACATGCAATGCTGATGAACACCATTTTGGAGCTTGAATTGTTCGACGTGTGGGGTATTTATTTCATGGGACCATTCCCTCCCTCGAATGGTAAACATTATATTTTATTAGCCGTCGATTATGTCTCCAAGTGGGTAGAGGCAATGGCATGCGCTGCAAGTGATCCGACAGTAGTCTCTCAATTCCTGAAGAAAAATATTTTCACTCGTTTTGGCACTACACGTGCCATCATATGTGATGAAGGGTCCCACTTTGTCGATCATAATATCAAGAAGCTGCTGCACAAATATAACATTCTCCACAAAGTGGCCACCGCATACATCTGCAAACGAATGGTCAGGCCGAGGTGTCCAATCGGGAGATTAAGCTGATACTCAAGAAGGTAGTAAGGCCTTTACGAAAAGATTGGTCAACGAAGCTTGACGATGCGTTGTGGGCATACCGGACTGCATTTAAAACACCCATAGGTACGTCCCCATATGTGTTGGTATTTGGTAAGGCGTGTCATTTGCCTTTGGAGCTGAAACATAAGGCACTGTGGGCGGTAAAAAAGCTGAATTTTGATTTGAAGAAATCAAAAGAATCGCAAAAAATGCAACTGGTTGGGCTAGAAGAATGGAGGATTAACGCATATGAGAACGCGAAAATTTACAAGGAACGCACCAAGTGCTGGCACAACAAACACATATGCGGTAAGTACCTTCAAGTCGGGAAAAAGGTCTTGCTCTTTAATTCATAGCTACGGCTCTTTCCTGGCAAGTTAAAATCATGCTGGTTCGAACCATTCATCATTAAGAAAATATTCCAACATGGTGCGGTGGAGCTGATTACTAAAGATGGGAGCCATGCGTTTAAAGTTAATGGACAACGAGTAAAAGCGTATCATGGAGAAGGCTGGCATCGCCAAGTCGAGTCCATGGAACTAAGAAACCTTGGATGAAGAAGGAAGTAGGTGGTCCCTACACTATCAAATGATCGAAATTCATCAGAGACGTAAGTTTTGGGAATCATGGAATCTTCAACTTTTCTCTACTACCCTGAATTTTCATTGCACCATATCTTTGCAGCTTTATCTATTCTTATTCTCTATATATAAAAAAAAATGTTTTTTTTGTTTAAAATCATTTGACCCTCTCACTGTTTTTTTCTTACAACGATTGAGGCACAGGATTGCGGAGGTGTTACACGAAGCAGCAATTTATCTTACTCCGTCACCACAATCCAAAGAAGATAGATCGCTGCAAAGAATGATGCATCAATACATAATGCGGGCGACAGCGCAAATTTAGGGGTGTATTCTTCCTTATCTCTATTTCAAATTTTGCACTATCACATCACATTTTAGTCTTAAAAGTTTTATCATCGCATCCTCTTTGACTGCCGCAATCATTTAATATTGATGAAGTTAGTTACTGCATATTGTCTCTTTGCCAATTATGATGTCAATGATGAACAACATGCTTCTATTTCTTTCGTATATACTAAAGTCAACTTAACTTTAAGATAGTCACCTCATAAAATATTTCTAGAAGTTAAGGGTTTGTTAGCTTTCTTTCAATCTCTCTTTACGAAGCTTTCAAAGAACATCGCATGACTTATCTCAATCTTTTGGCAATGAGGACATTGTCGCATTTTAAATTTGGGGGTGAGGTATTTATTTTCGACCTTGCTAGTTTCTAAAAAAAATTGAGAATAACAACTCCACCGCCAACGCAATGGGAAACCCATGTTGATAAGAGTTGAGTTGTGAAAGACACTTACTCGTAGTTGGATGTCCGCATGACACACGTGGGGGCAAGCCAAAACAAAAGTAAGTCACCAGAATCAACGCATAAATAAATGACTGCAACTCCGCTGCCAAATAAATATGAGTTTAGTCTGAGAAAGAGTGTATTGCTCGAAGTTGGATGTCTACATGACACATGTGGAGGCAAGCCAAAACGAAAGCAAGGCACTTGGATCAGCGCAAGGTTAGAAAAAAATAACAACGTCAAGAATATGCAAGGATAAAATCATCTGACACCTCGGGGAAAGAAAAAAAAATTGAAATAAATCATGCGATGTCCCAGAAGTTAATAAAGTTTTTTTTTTTAAGGTTAAGCTTGAAGTCCCTAGGTCTTAGAAATATTTTAAGAAGAGATTTGAAAAAGGCTTAAGGAAACTTTGGTATATAGGATTTGAACGAAGTATCCATGAGAAATCTAGGAAAAGAACATTGTGGTCGACTTGCTAAAGGAAATCTTTAGCTTATGCTTGAGGACAAGCATTGTTTAAATTTGGGGGTGTAATAATGAGCAGAAATGCACGTTATCATAGTGCTAAGTTCTTAAACAATGTTAGCTTGCGTTGATAAAATATGTTAAATTGCGTCCAAAAAGCATTAAGTTTATTATATTGCGACCGCATGCATTCATCGCATAGGAATAGTTGATTTTTGTGTTTTTATGCAGAATATGTGTTGACACAAGGAGAAAATTGCGATCATAGGAAATCATTGGTCGAAGCACAACATTACCACAAGGCTTTGCGGTGATTGTGCTTGTAAATATTTGCTCAAGAAGGATTGCCGCAACCTGGTCAGCGCAACTTGGTGGGCGCATCTGGGTGAAAGGTATAATTAATCATGATGGGGCAAAAAGTTGATGACAATCGAATCCGAATTAAGTTGACAGCCGCTAACGAACAAGTACATTCAGCTTTTCGGTCACAAATATTTAGCGGATCAGTCAGGAATTAAAGTCGTCCCATCTGTACAATCATGAGAGAGAAGCCGCCTTTCATCCTAGAAGTTCTATAAATACCAAAGGCATCTTTCAAAAAAGGGGTTCGGCAGTTTTTACGAGTTCAACGTTATGTTTATAGTTTAGCCTTGTTCTTAGATTTTCTTTCATTTTACGGCGGACGTGAGAGAATAAGGTTTGTGCCGACAGATCGATCCGATAAGCTTGGGAGAGTGCCGGAAGCTACCAAAACAGAGAGAGGGCTGACGCCTGTAGAAGCAGGAATATCTCCAGAACCGAATAGAGATTGACAGTGTAAAATCCTCGGTTAGCAAGGAATTGCTACCAGGCTTTTTACCTTTATCTTCCATTGTTATTTTGTACTCAAAACACATTATTAAAAATGGAATTTCCTTCTCTATATCTATTCACTCTCTGTTATTTACGCATGAGTAGCTAAATCTGTTGAATGGGTTGAGAAGCATTTAGCCAGCACAACTGGGACTCTTTATTCTATGCGATTATCTTGTATTATGTATGCTTCATTCGTTCATTAGAGATACTCGGGAGGGTAGTCTATGGATAGCAATTCAAGACCTTTGGGTTTCTTCCATCTGGTGGCGGCCCCTTACTCTCTCTCTATAAAAAAAGCCTGCGGTTCGGCTGCGACTGAACCATCTCTTCAACTTCTTTACCCGGAAGCAAGCTAGCCCCCTATGTTGGTTGCCCCTTCCAAACAGATCAATCTTGTTGAGAGGTACTGCCCAAGGGAAAAGCAAAACGAAATTCGGATAGGATCGGCTTGGGAAAGTCAGGTTAGAATCTAGGCTCAGAAGAGTCAGATTAGAACGCATAATCAAGAGATAGAAGCTTAGGAATAAGCACTATTTACTATTAACGCATCGCATGCATCCTAGAGATAGGATATGATTGTGTGCAGCCACCTTGCCTTTATGCATCTTAATCATCGCATAGGACAAGAGTAGAGACTTAGGAATAAGCTCTATGGACAATTTTACATTCAACACATGCGTCCTAGACTTAGAAGCATCGCATTTGCATTGGAAAATGACTTGTTGTGCATGATTGTAGCATGATCGCATAATTTGACGCATTCCCAGGTAACGCTAGCTAAAGACCTTCTCAACCTGTTCATCCGCATATTCAGTGCCTCTATCATGCAATCTGACTTTTTCTCAAGTCCGCCGCATTTATTTATTTTTCATCATCGGAAACAACAACCTCAATAACTATTGATTTATTTGGTTACCACAAAGTTTTCATAAAAATTACCACCGCAACCTATTTTCACAAGTCCCTGAGTTCGACCCTAGACTTACCAGGAAACTCAGTGGAATTTACACTTGGATTCTGCTGAGGAAACTTGAGTGCTCAACGCAATTTCACCATCACATATCATCCATAATTTCACTTCATAAAATAACGCACTAGGGAGCTAGGAGTTCAGCTACACAAGATGGAATTCACTCATTCTCCGAAGCAGGGGTAAATAGATAAATTGCTTCCTTGAAGGCTGATTTCGGGTCTTAAACAATATGGCGCTACACTTTCTCTTGGCTCAAGATGGGTTTAGTCATAGTGAGACTATGATCTATTGTTCATTAGAGGAATCAGTGGTACTTAAGGAGTTAGATATAACTATAGGGGCAAAATGGTAATTTGGCTCAACTGTACTTACGAGCGATTTGTGAAGGGTCATCATGTTGTTGATTGGTTATATCCAATGGATACAAAAATATATCTGTAGTGTGAAGAGTGCAGTTGTCGGTCTTTAGTGGAGTGCCTGACAATTAATGATGGTGGATAATGTGATTAAAGAGTTTAATCAGTTATTCACATACTATTGGATCTTCAAGCTACAGGTCTATGGGGTCCCCTTGATAGCGCACTGGATTTAAGTTAAGAATTAGGTTTTGGGTTAATTTGAAATATTCAAATTAAGAAGAGAGAATTTAATTATATATGATATAATTAAATTAATTCAATTATATACAATATAATTGACATAATGTATTTGATATGTTATTGTTTAATTGGAAGAATAAATCTTTGAATATGATTCAAATATATTTTCTATGAATAAGATTCATAGTTATTAAATTTAATATAAATATGATTTATATTAAATGTTATAAAATAGAGAAAATGAACTATGATTTATATATTGTATATGATGCACTATTAAAATTATAGGCCGAAAATATAATATGATAAATTAGTTATCATATTTATTTATAATTTATTAATTATTTGATAATTATCTTTTTTCTCTCTAACTACCCTTGGTGGGTAGTTATTTATTTTTGTGGCAAAAATTGGGGTAAACGGTTTTTTTTTCCATTAAGAGACAAGGATACACGATCGAATAACTACATGATAAGGTTGAGAGCCTATGCGATGGACTCGTTTCTCTAAACGATCAAGAGACTTAGCTATACGATAGCCTTGCTTCTACTCGATCATCTTCCTCCTCCAACTCCAAACTTCCCTCTAACCAAAATTAGCTAGAACCCACCACTCTTGGATTCTCACACCAAGAATACCAAGGTCACTAAGTGGTAGTGTCCATGTTGGTTTGAGGATCGAGTTGTTGTTTGCTGCTTGTTCGTGACTTGTTCGACGCGTTCATGAACAAGTACGATCGAGGGATTAACTTGAAGAACGATTCTTCAAAAGGTATAATCTTTAAACTTTATTTTTATTTCAAAAGGCATGCTGTAATTTAAGTTTTATGCATAATCTGTTCTTGTTGACTTTAAATGTATGCGTTTAATCGAAATGGGATTTGGACGATCTACTTCTGCTCATAGGGTCTCTGTCAAAAGAGTTCCTTCAAGTTATACGTGCATGAAGAGCTAAAGTGGACTCTGACCACCTTGCCATACTTTCATTGTCAAGGATCCCTAACATCAGTGGAATCTAGGTATCTTACAGTACCTTCGGTACCAACATTGGAGTAGGGTTTATACAAGGCATAGACATATAAATGCATAAGCATATACAAAGTATGCATTTAAAATGATTGAACTTCATGATTTCATAGTAACGCGTGATGCCTTGTTAAACATGGAGTATGCTTATATAATTTCCTTAGGAAACTTCCATCATACTATACAATATAGCATAGGCTCATTGTAAAACGCATGCTAAATTCATGAATAACTTCAACATTAAAAAAAATTGATTATGCATTCAACATTCATTTTTTAGGCATGCGTTGGAAAAATCATGATATAAAACATATGAAATAGCTATGCGTTGAGATTTGTTTATGAAAATAACGTTGGAAAAACATTTATTAAAACTTGTCACTCATAGTCTTGGGCTACTTCCGCCCCTCGGTTGATAGGCTTTTCCTATAGGCATTTGTCTTGTAACATTAGGGAATACTTGGGTTAACGCCATTAACTATCTTTTGAGATTAACTTAAACAATAAAGATTGACCTTAAACTTAAGGTAACCATCACACTCATCATCACATTACACCTTCTAAAGCATCTCATGCTTAGCCAAATTTACTTCACATTTGGCTTATGGGTGCCATGCAGCCACAAGTGTTTGCTTATGCCTTAAGACATGCTTACCGTGCTAATGTGTCGCGCTTTTGCGCACGCGTCTCTTTTCGACTTCAGCCAAAACTCTCCTCTGCAGCCGTGCATTCACCCCTTGCACACACCTCAAGCGTGTACGCTCATATGCTCGTCAACGCCCCAACTGGAGCTTTCAGCTGCCTGCTTATTCTTCGTAAGCAACTGCCTGCTTTTTCCATCACCAATTTCCAGACTTTAACTTTCTCGCATGAATAACTTAAATTCCAGACATTAATTCAAGAAATTTCCTTCTAAAAAACTTATTCATAATTATCTTGACTTCTTTACCTCAAAGTTTGAGCTCTTTATTCCTCCTAACGAACCCAGATTTCATCAGCTTTTTCACTTTGCTCGATCAGGTCTACAAGCTCTTGAAGCCTTAGAAAATTCTTCAAGTTCCAACCCAAAATCAGAGAATTTACTTTCGACACCTTCAACCCTCTTTAACCTCGTTGAAGTTTCTAAGTCAGCTGAAATCTTCTCCCTTAGCACAATTGGATCAACCAAGTTAAGCTCTTCTTTCAACCTCTCTTATATACTTGGGAGTGCATGGTTATCATCTATGTATAACATGACAGCTAACCCACTAACATGTTAGAGCATCTAAACACGACAGTTGTCCCACTAAGCTCGGTGATTAAGTTGAAATCTTCCATCTTCTCACCAATGCCTACATTATTAACCATCGCATTGGCTAAATTTGCAGCGCATTCCCTTCTCTCGACCAACATATCTCAGCCTTTGTGTCACACCTTCACGGCTTAAACCCACGCATGAACGCATGCTGCTTATCAACACTTCTAAGCCTCCACTTCACTCTTCAATGTCCTCTTAAGCTTATACACACGCCCTTGTCCGCCGCATAAGCTCGAATCGCTTGGCCATTGCCTCGCAAGCACTACGTCAGGCTTGGCTCTTAGTCAACATACGTCTTATGTCCCGCGACGCATCTAGCCATTGAATTAACATCTCCCCTGCGACATTCTCTATGCATGTACTTTCTCGAACTCACCATGGCTCTCAAAACCTATCTCACACAACCATTTCTCCATCTTACCACTAGGCGTCATTGTATCCCTTTCTACCCGAAAGCTTAAGCTTCTATACTTAGCATATTTTCTTTCCCTTCATCCAACTTGCCTTTATTATTCTCCACTTCCTACACGTTGATTAGATCCACCATTTGGGCGCATATACAAGCAACACTTAGAGGTTTTCATCTCCTAGCCTTTCAAATGCAATTTTCATTAAACATACTTAGTGCATTCTTTTCCATTATTACTAATACATTCTTAAACACATAATTAAGAGGACTTAAACTTAATTAAATAGTAAGACAAGTTTAGAGGTTCAATTTACCTTCCCCTTAAAGAAATTTCGTCCTCGAACTTTTCCTGGGACTCCTGTGAACAGGTATGGATATCTATTTCTCATATGATCTTCAACTTCCCATATAGCTTCCTCAATCTCGTGATTTCTCCACAAGACTTTTACTAACAGAATAGTCTTATTCCTTAACACTTGCTCTTTCTTATCTAACATCTGAACTAGTTCTTCCTCATAAGAAAAATTTTCCTTTAATTGGACTAGTTGCTCTCGGAGAATGTGAGTAGGGTCGGGTACATACTTCCTTAATATGGATACATGGAAAACATCATGTATCTTGGATAATTCAGTAGGTAAAACTAACCTGTAAGCTGCTGGCTCTACGCGTTCAACTATCTCAAAGGGTCCTATATATCTTGGGCTTAGCTTATATTTCCTACGAAATCTAAGCATCCCTTTCCACGGAGACAACTTTAGGGATACTCAATCTCCGACCTCAAATTCTAATTCTCTTATCCTCTTATCTGCATTGCTTTTCTGTCCTTCATGTGCTATTTTTCAGATTTTCTCTGATCAACTTAATATTTTTTGATGTTGCCTACACCAATTATGGTTTTATTAACTGGCATTCACCAACCTCATTCCAGCAGACTAGGGTTCTACAAGATCTTCCATACAAAGCTTTATATGCTACCATATCGATGCTGGAATGGTAACTATTATTATAAGCAAACTCTGTCAATGATAAATGTGTATCCCAACTACCTTTAAACTGTAATACACAAGCTCTCAACATATCATTTAGAGTTTGCATTGTTTGTCCGTATGTGGATGAAAGGCTATACTGAAATGCAACTTAGTACCAAGTGCCTTTTGCAAACTAGGCCAGAACTTTGAAGTGAATCTTTGATCTCTATCTGATATATTAGATACTGGAACTCCAAACTGACTCACTACTCGATCAACATATAACTTAGCTAGTTGGTCAAGAGTAGACGTAACTTTGACCGGCAAAAAAATTTTCGTCTTCGTCATCCTATCTACTATTACCCAAAATAGCGTTATAACCACTCGGAGTTCTAGGTAATCCAAACAGAAAATCCATAGTTACATGTACCCATTTCCATTCAGATACTGGAAGTGGGTTTAACAAAACTGCAGGTCTCTAATGCATTGGCTTAACCTGTTGATAGATCAAACATTTTTCTACACAACTGGCTACGTCTTTCTTCATCCTTGACCACCAATAAGACTTCTTTAATGTTCTGTACATCTTGGTGCTACCTAGATGCATAGTATAGGTTGAATCATGAGACTCTCTCAACACTACATCTTTCAACAGTTCATTTTTAGGAACATATAGCCTATCATCTTCCATCAAAGCTTCATTTGGTCTCAGTATAAAATTTGATCTCTAGAGTTGTTTAACTTCTTCAATCAATTTACTGAGATTATCATCTGTCGTTTGAGCTTTGATGATATCATCTACTAATGTGGGTCTTACCTTGAAATGGGTTATCATTTCTCCCAAATGACCCACTGTCAGGGCTGCATTAGCTCTTTTGAACTCCATTAGCAACATTCCCTTTAAAGAATTCAACATGCCTCTGGAACAACTTGATTTCCTACTTAAAGCATCGGCTACTACATTAGTTTTACCTGAATGGTAGTCAATAGTGCAATCATAATCTTTTAGCAACTCCATCTATCGTCTCTGTCTCAAATTTAACTCCTTCTGATCAAAGATATATTTCAAACTCTTCTGATCGTTGAAGTGGCACTTCTCACCATATAAGTAATGCCTCCATATTTTTAATGCTAGCACCACAGCGACTAATCCTAGATCATGAGTAGGATAATTACCTTCATGTTTCTTCAGTTGTCTGGAAGCATAAGCTATAATCTTACCATTTTGCATCAATACGCATCCCAATTCCTGCCTAGATGCGTCATAAACTCTTTTCTTGGTACTGGAAGAGTTAAGATTGGCATAGTTACCAATCTTTGTTTCAAATCCTGGAAACTCCATTCACAGTTATTTGTCCATTAAATTTTAGCATCCTTTCTAGTTAAACAGGTAAGACAAGTTCAGGGGTTTACATCCCTAAACTATGACATTTTAGAAATTTAGAGACCAAAATAGAACACAGTTCATAGTTCAGGGACCAAAGTAGTATTTAAACCTATGTTTTAAAATATCCCTAGTTTGACACTTAATCCTGTGCATGTATATTATCGGAATCAAAATGTTAGAAGTTCATATCACTATTTTGTATGGTTTTGGACGATATATTTTCTTCAATCCCTTCCACACTCTCATATGTTAAATGGAAGGGAGTGATTGTCAGGGGGATATATATTTAAATATTGATTAAAATTCACTTTTAATCCCTAAACTTTCATGAAAATAACAATTTAGTCCTTGAACTTTTATTTATAACGACTTAGTTTCTTCGACTTTCAATTTTGTAATAATTTAGTCCCTAAACTTTAGTATGTAACAATTTAGTTCTTGTACTTTCAGATTTAAAACAATTTAGTCCCTGACGTTAAAAATCATTAAAATTTGATGTCAATTTTTATTATTTTGTGATGTAAACTTTGTATCTTAAAAATATTGAGTCTCTAATTAGTTTATCGGTTTATTTATACACAAAATCTCTTTAAATCTTAACACAGGGGCTAAATCGTTATAAATTTTAAAGTACAGTGATAAATTTATTACATAGTAAAGTTCAAGGACAAATTGTTATAGAATTGAAAGTGCATAGACTAAATTGTTACAAACCAAAGTTAAAAAAACTAAGTTATTACTTTTATGAAAGTTTAGGGATGAAAAATAATTTTTAAATTTTATGCTTTCAATAACTAAATATTTATGTCACATTAGAATAAATAATTCAATTAGAGAAATTGAAATTGTGGGCCACAAAAACTATCAGGCTAATTGTAAATCTAGCAATAGTTTTTAACGTTTGTATACCTGAAAAAAAATAAAAGAAATAAAAGAAAGAATTTGATTCTTAAACTTTTCAATTTTATGCCTACCAAGTTTATAAACCATAAACATGGCTAAATAAATCCATAACTTTCAATCTTATATCCATAAACTAGACCCATTTTTTAAAGACTTCGTTTGACAACCATTTGAAGGTCATTTGATAACCACTCGATTATATATATATATATATATATATTTAATTTTTTTAAAAAACGAGTCTAGTTTTCTTTATTTTTATTTTAAATTTTATAAACGTTTTTAAAATTGTTCAGAAAATTTTCCTTAATCCCTAGAACGTGCACTAAAGGTGGGAGACAAACACTTTACACTAGGCCAAGAAGATAGATCCACTTTACCACTGGGCCATGAAGACAGATCTTGTTAAAAATGAAAACAATTTCTAAAAGTGATTTTCCTTTATGAACATCAATTAGCAAACATATTAATTATTTAAATACATCAACAGACAAACATCAATCAATAAGAATATTAAATTTTAAACTTTCATTCGAAAGAATATTAAAATTTGAAGAACATTGATAAGCTACTAGACATCAGTCATTTCTAATTTTTAGAATATAAAAGTTATTCGACATCAATTAACATTTATTTTCAATAGAGTTTAAATTTAGTATATCAATTCTAATTGATATACCAAATTTAGGTTCACCTTTGTCAAGGGGATCTCCCTTGTAAAGTTTGTATCACCAAATTTCAAACATCACATTTGTAGTATTATATTTCTTATACAACATTTAGTGTATCATAATTTTAGTATCACAATGTTATATCACATTTCTTATACAATATTTTATGTATCACAATCTTGTGCATTACTGTCACACCCACGCCCCTAGACCACCCTCTTAGCCTGGAAGAGGGATGCGATTGCAGCAGTTATCAACCCTTGAGCTGACACTTACTGCCTAATGATTCTTGCGGAAAACTCTGATACCATACTATAACTTATATACAGCGGAATGATTAAGTCAAGGAGATAAACTATAACGGATTAAGTAGGCCCATCTTTTATTACGATAGTGAAATAATGTTTATACAACTTAAGGACTTAACAATAAAGTTTACAACGACAACCGTAAAAACCCTCCAGAAGTGTAATTGAGGCACGTGGTAGACCTTAACCTTAACAGCACCCTGGAACTCCTCATCTTTCGCTATCTGGGGGAGGGGGGGATTAAGAAAACATTTTGAAGAGTGTGAGCTACTAAGCCCAGTGAGTTGTTCTTTTTAAGATGAAATTCATTTTGAAAATCATCATTTTGGGAAACCAATCACATGTTGGCACTCACACTGAACTCAAGTGCAATCAATGGCATAATCACGCGGCTATTAATTTGTATTCCAATATCAACACATAGCAAGTATATCCTATCATCAATCAATGCAATCACCTATGGAAACCTTCCTATGACCCCAATTCCCGCCAATGTGCACATCGACCATTTTATTTATCCCGCTAGTCATACTTAGGTACTTGACCACATTTCCCACCGATCGTCACCGACTATAATTTCCCGCCGACCGAAGCCGACCAATTTTCCCACCAAGCACCTTTTGTTAAGCATGCTAACCATATCCCGGGCATAATCACAGTTTCCATAGTCACATACAAACAATATCATGGCTTTACAATATTTACGATGCATTTCTCTTCTAACTTAAGTAAATATTCACAATGGACTCTACTGTACTTTCTGACTAACAAAGCACGTACTATTCACCAAATATACTGAATTTACCTAACTATCATGCTAACAAATGATGCTCTGGAGTGACATACATTCACCACGCCTACTAACCTAGCAAAATTATCATGCTAGTAGGGATGGTATTTTCTCATGCAACATAATACGCACAACATCTACTGAGTTATTAAAAGCAATGTAACACTCACAACATATGTTAACTATTAAAACTATAACACTCACAATATATGTTAACTATTAAACTATAACACTCACAACATATGTTAACTATCAAAACTATAACACCCACAACATATGTTAACTATAAAGCTATAACACTCACAACATATATTAACTATCAAAACCATAACACTCACAACATATGTTAACTATAAAGCTATAACACTCACAACATATGTTAACTATCAAACTATAACACTCACAACATATGTTAACTATCAAAACTATAACACTCACAACATATGTTAACTATAAAGCTATAACACTCACAACATATGTTAACTATCAAAACTATAATACTCACAACATATGTTAACTATAAATCTATAACACTCACAACATATGTTAACTATCAAAACTATAACACTCATAACATATGTTAACTATCAAAACTATAACACTCACAACATATGTTAATTATCAAAACTATAACACTCACAACATATGTTAACTATCAAAACTATAACACTCACAACATATGTTAACTATAAAGCTATAACACTCACACTATGTGTTAATGATCAAAGCTATAACACTCACCTTAATTGCTTAGGAGCCTTTCTAATAGTTCTCTTTTCTACCTCGGGCTCCCTTTTTACCCCTAGAATCAAGATCCAATTTACAGCTTAGATTACTCATAGTTCTAAACCTTATTTTAAAATACTTCCTTCTACAAAACTATTCTAAATGTCTCAAGAAGCTTACCATCAAATCTTAGCTCATAACTTTTTATGGTTTAGCCGGAATCATCCAAATATCAAGACTGGCTCAGCTTACCCAATAGCTCGACCTCTCTGTCTTTCTCTTATTCTCCAGCCCAATTCTTTAGAGCTTCTTCTCCGGAAGCCTCACAATGAACACTAGACTCTCTTATCTTTAAGATGGCTTTAGAATTACATCAAACGCTCGAGTAGATTGGGAGATCTCCTCGCCTCAAGTTGATGCATTCTCCTCCACCCTCACTATTCCATGCACTCTACTCTCCCCCTCTTTTTACAAATTTTATGATTTGTGATTTGAAAATGAAATCCCAACGGCTCTATTTATAGGCATCCAAACCTCCTATGGTGTTGACACCACCTACTTGGCTGCATGGCCAAATGTTTAATCTTCCCTTTATCAACGTAAGCTGACTTCACCTTGGTTCAATGTGTTCTTCCCAAACGCATCCAACACAATCTCTTAGGGTTTAAGAATTTCTCTTAATCGGACACCTAAATTTTAATTGACGTTTGCCCTTACGTCTTCAAGCTTTGTTTGTATTCAATTTAGGGTTTTCAATGCATAATCTATAAGATCGTGGCCAAATTCAACACATAAATACCCAGCCGTTCAATGCACAGACGGTTTCCTTCGATCGCGTGGGCGTGACATTCGAATGAGGTGTTCAGGCTGCTCTCGCTCTCTCCCACTTTCTCGCTGCTCTCGCTCTTTCTACTCTCGCTCTCTCTACTCTCGCTCTCTCCACTCTCGCTCTCTCCAACTTTCTTGCTCAAACTCTCGCTTTCTCCACTTTCGCTAAGGATCTCGCTTTCTCCAGCCTTCTCGCTCATTTGGCTCTCGGTAGTGTCGCTCTCTCCATGTTTCTCGCTAAGGATCTCGCTCTCTCCAGCCTTCTCGCTAGCTTGGATCTCGGCAATGTCGCTCTCTCCCGTTCTCTCGCTCAGCCAGTCTCGCTCTCTCCCATTCTCTCGCTCATTTCTTCTCTTTATTTAACAAAGATTAATACATTGGTTTGTTTCCGCAATATTTATTTTTTCCATCGATTTTCTTTTCCCAACCAAGACTTTCATATTTATTTAAATATAATAAATTACTTGAAAGGAGAAAGAAAAAAACTTACACCCCCATATAAGTTCACACAACAAACAAAGCAAAAAAAGGTAATCCGAACATAACAACTCTTCACTCCCAATTTCATGTCTTAGTTTCTTGGAGCAAACACAACATTCTTCAAAAAGGCAACAAGAGCATCTTTTTGAGGCAAAACTTCCTTTGCAATGCTGTGGTTCACAAACTCTTGACTCCATTTGGTTAGATTTGGAAACTTATGTGGTGATAGCAGCTCAAAGCCTACAGCTTCTTCAGTGGCAGGAATCCAGCACGCTAAAATGAGGCCTACAATGTCCACAAATCCAATTTTGTCCCCTCCAAAAAACTTGTTTTTAAGCTCTTTCTCAAGTGGTTCCAATGCCTCATGTGCTTCTTCTATACTCTTCTCTCTTTCTTCTTCTTTGCTTCTCGCGGCTTTTTGGACCGCCGGCACAATCTAAAATTCAATAACACGATACTCTTTGTTAGACCCTATTTCATAATCATAGACGATAGTTTTCATCATTTCTAAGAAAATACTTGAATTCGTTAGAAATTAATTCAGTTAGATTTATGGTACACAGGTATGAATTTTTATTTTTCTAGATACATGAATTCTGGGTACATTGTTGAAATTTTTTTTTTTTTTTGGGTCAAAGTTGTTCTAGATGAATAATATGCATACATGTGATGATCCCACAGAATATTTTATTCCAAATCTCACAATTTTACAGTTTTGAAGAGAAGAAACTTTTCTTCTCCTACCAAACTCATCAATAACACACGAAGACAATAAGATTGTTCTATTTGAACACTATTCGAATCGCTTTAATTTACATGTACTTAGATTGGGTTATTAATGAGAAAAGGAAACGTTACAAATATAATGATGATGCCACAAATATCAACAGATACAATATAATGCAAAAGAATTTACAAATATAGCAAAATCTAAATTCAACTCTCAAAATCTATAAGAAATAGATTGTATTGCTAATAAAAGTAAGTGACAAAGTCTATCACTTATAGACAAAAATGTTACTACACAGTATTTAATATCCTTAAAAAGTTCTAGAAACAATCATTTCATATAAAATTCTGGAGACACTTTTAAAAGACACACTAACTATATATACAAATTTTGAAAATTATGAAATTTAGAAGAAAAATAAACATAAATTTGAAAAATAAAGCACGTATGGTTTTTGTTTTTTAAAGACTGAAAATTAAAAACATCATTTTTCTTTCTTTTTTTTTTTTTTTAAGAAAAAAACAAATCAACATTAAATGGAGCAAAAATGATTAGCGTCTTTTTAACGAACCTTATCATCAATATACTTAGCCCAGAATCTGGCAAGAGCTCTTTGATGGGGATGTTGCGGCAAGATGGCATAATTTTCTGTCCAGGTTTCTTCGATGTATTCAAGAATTAGAAGAGACTCTGAAATGGGTTTTCCATGGTGAACAAGAACAGGGACCTTCTTGTAAATTGGATTGTATTTCAGCAGCAAATCGCTCTTTTTGTTCAGCAGATCTTCGTCAATGTGTTGGTAATGGACGCCTTTGAGTTTAAGAGCCAATTCCACTCTCAGACTAAACGGACCTGATCGGAAACCAAACACCTGCACTTCTTCTTCTCCCATTTTTATTTTCTTCCAACTTCATGAAAAGGACACCGGATTTTTCTTTTCATTTATAGGACTTGTTAGGGATAAGGTTTCGTGAGGCGGAGGCTACCTGCGTCGTAAGCCGCTACGTTAGCATTGGAATGGTCTCCAACTACTGACTTTTGCTTTCATTTTCTATTCAGCTTTCACAATGCTTTTACTTTACCTTCTCACCATTTTTTTCTTTTTAATTCAATATCTATTCCTTGATTTAACCTATTTTTAATTCTAATAAATTTATTTTTCTCTAACTTTTTTATTACTATTTAAATTATTTTTTAAAAATTTACATCATAATTATTTTTAATTAGTTTACTTACAATCTTAGCAAAAATTCGAGAGGAAAAGTGTAAAACACTGATAGAATATAAAGAAAATAGCAAAACTTAAAAGCTCCTTTTTGTACCCATTTGTTTGATTTTTTTATTTTTAAAATCATGTTATAAATAATACTTTTATCTGTTTATTATATATTCTTTACCAATGATTTAAAAAATCAAGTAAGATTTTGAAAATTAAAGAAATGGTTTCAAATACTTGTTTTTGTTTTTGAAATTTGGCTAAGAATTCAACTATTGTATTTAAGAAAAATACAAAACATTGTAAAAAATAAGAGAAAATAGACTTAATTTTAAAAAAAATGAAAATTGAACTTCAAATTAAAGAAAAATGTAACAGATGAAATAAAAATTAAATTTGAAACTTAAAGAAAAAAAAGTATATTTTTAAAAAAACAAAAATAAAAATAAACAAAACCACTAATAAGTACATAAATAAAATTTAGTAAAGTATGCAATGTGAGAGGAAATATTAATATATTCTAAAGGGACGTCCTTTGGAGTCAAGAGTTTGGTTATTATAGTTTGTGTTAGGGCTCTAGATTATTTTAATTTGGATTGTAATGATATATGTTTGAGGAGTAAGTTATTTTAATTTGAAAAATGAAATAATAAATATCATATTAAATAAGAGTTTTGAAATATTATTAATAATAGGTAATTGAAAATATAAAATAGTATTTCGTGTAAAAAGAAACGATTATTATAGTATTAATACTGTCCTTACTCCAATAAATGTTACTAAATAATAAATGAACCAGCTAACTAATAGGTAGGAATTCATTAATAGTCCCCTCCCTTTTGTTTTTAAGGCCGCTCATCCTTCGAAAAAAAAGCTTTTAAGGCGGCTCTTTCTCCCCCACAGATCGGTGAGATTATTTTATTTCATTTTATTACTATTATCATTATCATTATTTTATTTTATTGAGAAAACATGTGGGTGGGATCTTAAAAAAGCCTTATTTTATTTTATTAAGCAGCTCTTTCTCTCCGACCTATCCCTATTATATTAAAAAAAATATGCACAAGCTATGTAATTAAGTTTTATGAAGCTGTTCTGGCTTCTCTTAATTAAATTGGGATCATTATAGCTGACGTGGGTAGAGGCGTATGTTTTGCACAGGCGGTCGTTGTGGGCTATTAGGAGTGAGGTTGGGAGGTTTTGGTGCTTGAAAGCTATCTTGCAAAGTAAAGATAGATTCAAGCATTTGTTCGTTTGATGATTGACGATGGACAGTCTTTTTTTGTTTGATGGGATCATTGGCTGCAGGGGGGTGCGATTTTGGATTCATACGAGTCTACGGTGGTTCATAATGCAAGGAGTAGTTTGGAAGTGTGGTTGTCGGAGTTCATGGATGGTGAAGGAGTTAGAGGTTACCTACAATGTTTTGGGAGCTGCTTGAGATCGGAGTCTTATCAAGGCAGTAGGGCCTAGGGTGAGGGGAGAGGATTATTGGATTTAGGTGTCGGATGCTAGTGGTCGGTTTTCTATCGCTAGTGCTTGGGAGAGTATACGTCATTGGCGTCCTAGGGTGTCTTGGGCTAGTATTTTGTGGGCGGGGGGCGGTATCCCGCGACATTCCTTCTGTGCGTGGTTGGCAGTGAAGGACAAGTTGGGTACGCAGGATTGGTTGAGGAGTTGGGGTGTGTTGTCAGAGGGGGGTGTCTTCTATATGGGGGAGGTATGGAGTCAAGGGATCGTTTATTTTTTTAGTGTGGGTTTGGGAGAGAGGTTTGGTCTAGTGTGTTGCGTCAGCTGGGTTCGACGCATCGGGCGACTGGTTGGGATGTATAGTTGAGTTGGTTGTGCCAAATGAGGTCAGGTAAGGGGGTGCATATTAAGTTGTTCCATATTTTCTGATGTGCGTCCATATACTACATCTAGCAAGAGCATAATCGAGGGCTGCATGGAGGTCAACCGAGGTCTGTTTCTGCTCTAGTTCACCTTATGGTCTCTGTAGTTCGTGCTCGTGCTACTTCCTAGCGGGTTGACCTTCTTGGTCTGATTTAGTGTGTGTACGGATGTTTTTTTCTTTTGAACTTCACGTTGTTCTCTGTTTTGCTGTAGCCCCTTGTTTATGGGGTTTTGGGTTCTTTTCTCTGCCTTTCTTTCTACTGATTTGCAGGTTTGCGTTTTTGTGTTGGTTTTGTTCTAGTCTTATACTGTTGGCTTTGTTTTGGTTTTCTTGCCCTGTCTTTACATGTGCTTTGTTGCTTTGATGCCTTGATCCCGGACTGTGGGATCCCCTTTGTTGTTGTATAATAATATCACCTATTCTAAAAAAGAAAACATGTGGGTGGGGAATTTTCCATGTCTTATTGTTTTACCAAGTCAAAATACCTTAGCCTTTTATTTTATAATTATATTTTTCATTCATCAACAATAGTGACAAATGAATAGAAGGAAAAAAAAAAAAAAAAGATGATAGATAGTTGAGGCATCATTTTAAATATGATGATCTAAAGATCCATTATATGCTCTACATAAATTGCGAGTAGATTACTTTAATAATTGTCTCAACATGTTTTCAATGACTAATTCAATAGAACAACCATCGCAATTTACACGGATCTTGCAAAATTCTTGATATACCTAATGTAAGACAAACAATCAATAGAAGGGAAAATAAAAAAGAAAAATTGTCACATCTCGTCCCAAGTAACCTTACCAAACTTAGGACATGACATGATGACAATAGATTTCAATTAAACTAGAAAATCCATTGTCGAACTTTAAAAAATATTTGTCAAACTAAGTGGCTAGCAATACCTTTTATTGTAAAATGGTTAAAAAAATTAATGAAGATAAATGAATAATTATGTCCAATTATTGAACAGTAGCTAATACTAGAAGAATTTCGAGCTTTAATCTCAGTTTTAAGCCGACATTAAAGGGCTTTAATTTCGATTGACAACCGACATTAAAGATAGTGTTATTAAAGCCCTTTAATGTCGATTGTCTTTAATGTCAATTTTAAACCGACATTAAAGGGCTTTAATAACACTGTCTTTAATGTCGGTTGCAACCGACATTAAAGCCCTTTAATGAAATTTGCAACCGATATTAAAGCCCTTTAATGTTGGTTACGACCGATATTAAAGCCCAAAATCTGTCCGTTTTATTAATTATTGTCCGTTTTTTTAAATTCCATTGCCTAATCCATTTTTTTGGTAAAAAAATATAACATGATACATCATCATCGAACGTTATGGCTATAACATATTATTTATGTATGGATTGCAAATCTATTACATTTAATCCAAAAATTCTGCTATAAAATTATAATTTAAAAGGTCGTACAATAATTCAGCCCTTGAAAACACAAATTACAAATAATACAAACATTATGAGTTTACTGTCCCTCTCCACTTGGTAAGTATGGATCCCTTCATAATTCTTCTTGAACAGACCCCCCCAGCTTCAGCAGTGTCTGGTTATAGGTATCTTTATCAAACTACTGTTGTTCAAAGGATCACAAACAAAAAAGGTTTAAGACAAAGGATTGAAAGTGAAAATGTGAACAGAATTCATATTCAACTAACCGTGTTTATTGGGAATGTGTATAAATGGTACATTCAAGGCAAAATTCTTTACTAGAGTTCCCCAAGAAAAAGCATAAAGAGGTTGCGATACTAAATCTTTACTCCTTTATTGCACCTGCAAACAAGAAAACTCAATAGTTGAATAAATGAGAGAATCTTCTTTTTAAAACCGTGAGTCATCAACTAAAACTTATTAAAACTTTGAGTCAAACATTCTTTTAGTGTATTTAATTAGCATAATGCACATATTCTCAAGCCAATCAATCGTTTAGTTCCTGCATCTATCGCTTAGCTCTAGCGGCCCATCATGTCACTCAATCGTTTAGTAAACGGTCTTGCGCATAGGCTATCGTTTAGCTTCCGTGCCCATCGTTACCTCCATCATTTAGCGTTGACGTTTTATCGTCTAATTCATTCGCCTATCGCTTAGCATTCCGCCTATCGTGTAGTGCGTCTGCTCATCGTCTAGCACAGCACGGCTATCGTCTAGCGCTCATGCCCATCTCGTAGCGCCATCAGGTAGTCTATCGCTTAGCACCCACGCATCTGCTATACGATCGTCCAATGCCCGCCTACACAATCGTCCAGCGCCCACACATCTACTATACGATCGTCCAGCGCTTACGCATCTACTATACGATCGTCCAGCACCCATACATTTGCTATACGATCGTCTAGTGCCCACCTACACAATTTTCCAACACCCGCGCATATCTATACAATTGTCTAGCGCATCGCTTAGCTTCGTGCATCTGCTATACGATCGTCTACATCATCGTTTAGCTTCCTGCATTGCTACACGATCGTCCAGCACTCGCCTACACGATCGCCTACCTCATCGTGTAGTGCTACTCATTTGCTACACGATCATCTACCCAACGCCTTGCACTCAACATTTTGTTTTCACTGCTTTTGCTCACGCATACCTAACGCAAAAGCAACTCTTGGCAATGCCTCTTGCCAATACTTCAACAAATGTATCATATATAACAAAACCATTAATCAAATCGAATTTCAAAGGCTATAGACACATAAAAAGTAGGCTCAAATCTAAGAGTAGAGAGACATATTGAAGTGAAGCCACAACTAGCTTTCAATGAGACATTTACACAAACATTTGAGAGGCGTAACATAAGAACAAAAATTGTTGTGAGTTTAAGAGAGGAAAGAGAAGAAGAGCATATTAATCTGGACGAACGACGAACGGCGAACTTTAGATCTTTAGAACTGGACTTCAAATCGAACGATGAACGGCAAAACATGGATCAGTGCGTCTGCTCATCGTCTAGCGCAACACGACAATCGTCTAACGCTCATGCCCATCGGGTAGCGCCACCGTATAGTCTATCGCTTAGTGCCCCACATCTGCTATGCAATCGTCCAGCACTCGCCTACACGATCGTCCAGTGCCCGCGCATATCTAAACGATTGTCTAGCGCATCGCTTAGCTCCGTACATCTGCTATACGATCGTCTACCTCATTGTTTAGCTCCCCACATTGCTACACGATTGTCCAGCGCCCGCTTACACGATCGCCTACCTCATCATTTAGCTCCCCGTATTGCTACACGATCGTCCAGCGACCGCCTACACGATTGCCTACCTCATCATGTAGCGCTACACATTTGCTACACTATTATCTACCCAGTGCTTTATGCTCAACATTTCACTTTCACTGCTCTTGTTCATGCATACCCAACGCAGGAGCAACTCTTGGCAATGCCTCTTACCAATACTTCAACAAATGTATCATATACAACAAAACCATTAATCAAATCGAATTTCAAAGTCCATAAACACATAAAAAGTAGGCCCAAATCTAAGAGCAGAGAGACATATTGAAGTGAAACTGCAGCTGGCTTTCATTGAGACATTTACACAAACAGTTGAGAGGCATAACATAAGAACAAAAATTGTTGTGAGTTTAAGAGAGGAAAGAGAAGAAGAGCATACTAATCTAGAGGAACGACGAATGAAGAACTTCAGATCAAACGACGAATGACAACACACGGATCAGCGCGTCTGCTCATCGTCTAGCGCTCATGCCCATCGTGTAGTGCCATCGTATAGTCTATCGCTTAGTGTCTGCGCATCTACTATACGATCGTCCAGAGCCCGCCTACACGATCATCCAGCTTCTGCGCATCTTCTATACAATTGTCCAGCACTCGCCTACACGATCGTCTAGCGCCCGCGCATATCTACACAATCGTCTAGCGCATCGCTTAGCTCCAATGCCCACCTATACGATCGTCCAACGCCCACGCATCTACTATACGATCGTCCAGCGCTTACACATCTACTATACGATCGTCCAGTACCCACCTACACGATCGTCCAACGCCCGCACATCTGCTATATGATCCTCCAGCGTCCATCTACACAATTGTCCAACGCCCGCACATATCTATACGATCGTCTAGCGCATCGCTTAGCTTCGCGCATCTGCTATACGATCGTCTACATCATCGTTTAGCTTCCTACATTACTACACGATCGTCCAGTACCCGCCTACACGATCGCCTACCTCATCGTGTAGTGCTATCTATTTGCTACACGATCATCTACCCAACACCTTGCACTCAACATTTTGCTTTCACTGCTCTTGCTCGCGCATACCCAACGCAGAAGCAACTCTTGGCAATACCTCTTGCCAATACTTCAACAAATGTATCATATACAACAAAACCATTAATCAAATCGAATTTCAAAGGCTATAGACACATAAAAAGTAGGCCCAAATCTAGGAGTAGAGAGACATATTGAAGTGAAGCCACAGCTAACTTTCAATGAGACATTTACACAAACATTTGAGAGGCGTAACATAAGAACAAAAATTGTTGTGAGTTTAAGAGAGGAAAGAGAAGAAGAGCATATTAATCTGGACGAACAACGAACGGCGAACTTCAAATCTTCAGATCTATACTTCAAATCAAACGACGAACGACAGAACACGGATCAGTGTGTCTGCTCATCGTCTAGCGCAACACGGCTATCATCTAGCACTCATGCCCATCGGGTAGCGCCATCATATAGTCTATCGCTTAATGCCCGCGCATCTGCTATACGATCGTTCAGCACCCGCCTACACGATCGTCTAGTGCCCGCGCATATCTACACGATCATCTAGCACATCGCTTAGCTCCGTACATCTGCTATACGATCGTCTACCTCATCGTTTAGCTCCCCGCATTCCTACACGATTGTCCAGTGCCCGCCTACACGATCGCCTACCTCATCGTTTAGCTCCCCGCATTGCTACACGATCGTCCAGCACCTGCTTACACGATCGCCTACCTCATCGTTTAGCTCCCCGCATTGCTACACGATCGTCTAGCGCCCGCCTACATGATTGCCTACCTCATCATGTAGCGCTACACATTTGCTACACTATTGTCTACCTAGTACCTTGCGCTCAACATTTCACTTTCACTGCTCTTGTTCACGCATACCCAACGCAGGAGCAAGTCTGGGCAATGCCTCTTACCAATACTTCAACAAATATATCATATACAACAAAACCATTAATCAAATCGAATTTCAAAGGCCATAGACACATAAAAAGTAGGCCCAAATCTAGGAGCAGAGAGACATATTGAAGTGAAACCGTAGCTAGCTTTCATTGAGACATTTACACAAACAGTTGAGAGGCGTAACATAAGAACAAAAATTGTTGTGAGTTTAAGAGAGGAAAGAGAAAAAGAGCATACTGATCTAGACGAACGACGAATGGAGAACTTCATATCGAACGACGAACGGCAACACATGGATCAGTGCGTCTGCTCATCATCTAGCGCTCATGCCCATCGCGTAGTGCCATCTATAGTCTATCGCTTAGTGCCCGCGCATCTGCTATACGATCATCCAGCACCTGCCTACATGATCAACGATCGTCCAATGCCCGCCTACACGATCGTCCAGCGCCCGCGCATATCTACACGATCGTCTAGCGCATCGCTTAGCTCCACGCATCTGCTATACGATCGTCTACTTCATCATTTAGCTCCCCGATTGTTATACGATCGTCCAGCGCCTACATACACGATCGCCTACCTCATCGTTTAGCTCCCTGCATTGCTACATGATCGTCTACCTCATCGTGTAGTACTACTTATTTGCTACATGATCGTCTACCCAGCACCTTGCGCTCAACATTTCGTTTTCACTGCTCTTGCTCACGCATACCCAACGCAGGAGCAACTCTTGGCAACGCCTCTTACCAATACTTCAACAAATGTATCATATACAAGAGTACCATTAATCAAATCGAATTTCAAAGGTCATAGACACATAAAAAGGCCCAAATCTAGGAGCAGAGAGACATATTGAAGTGAAACCGCAGCTGGCTTTTATTGAGACATTTACACAAATAGTTGAGAGGCGTAACATAAGTACAAAAATTGTTGTGAGTTTAAGAGAGGAAAGAGAAGAAAAGCATACTGATTTGGACGAACGATGAACGACGACACACAGATTCAGGTGACTTCAAATCTGGACTTTAGATCGGGGCAACTGGGTGCGGTGATGCGGGTTGCACGACGAACAGACCTACACGGAAGCCAGATCTACACCATGACAGACCTGCACGGATTGCACGGCGGCGTGGGTTACGCTACCCATTGGCAAGGGTTTGGAAGAGAGAAGTGAGAAAGAAGAGGGTCTGAAGAGGGAAGTGTGAGAATGAGAGGAAAAAGAAAATGGGGGGAGAGTGAAGAGGGAAAAATTGAACGGGTCTTTAATATCGGTTTAGAAGAGAGAAAAGAAAGTCACTAAAGCCAAAATTGAGTGTTTTTTGTAGGAAAAAATAAAGCTTTTTTGGATTTTTTGAAGTTTATGATAGTTTTTTTTTCGTGTCACGAATTTATAGCTATAAATAACAGTTATTAAATGTAGGAAAATGAAAAATATGTGATTCTGGCAAGAAAAGACAAATTTTTGGATCTTTTTTACTATTATGACAGTTTTCATGTCACCAGTTTAGGACTAGAATTACTAGTCACGAAAGAGTGATGGTTCTTTAGAGTCATTAAATTGTAAAAAAAAAAAAAAAGAAGCAATTTTGACGGAAAAGAATGAGAAATTTGGATTTTTAGAATTTTGTCTATTTTTTTAGTACCATCAATATATGACTTGAATTAATTATCATTAAAAATTAATAGACGAAAAAACTAGTTACGATGTTAGGTTAATTAACTTCAAAGCTGAGTAAATTTAAATTTTAATACTAAACTTGTGCAATTTAATTTATGAACCAAAGTAGACTCAAGCTTACACCTCGTCTGTGATCAGACTTGCAATGAGATGATGAGAAATTTTTTGTCATGAGTATCTATTTTCAAATTTTAATTGACACAATTTATTTATAACAAATATTTTTTTATGCTCATCAAATAATTTGCATTAAACAAAATTAGTTGAAATTCTATAAATCCTATATAATTTTAAATAAATATATTTCAATAAATTATAAATTAATTATCAATACGGAAATAATTGAAATAATAAATAATAATTTAGATTTGTTATAGCTCTTAAAATAATTTCCAGTAATTGTAATTTTAGGAGGGAAATAAAGTAGACTTGTTTTTATCTACTTTTCATACTACAAGAAAATATGTCTATTGTAGCAATTATTTTTGCAGCATGATACCGCGAGGGTTTATAAGAATTGCAGTGGATTCTAACGACACAAACAAAACTGTTGCTATTTATACGTATCGAAGCAGTTTGTTTACAAATTTTTTAAAATTGTTGTGATAAATATTCAAATGTAGCGGTTTGCTAACGACGTATATACAAATTGTTACAAATATGTTTATTGCAAGGGTTATATTGCGACATTGTTAATAATTGTTGCGATTGATAGCAATAATTACATTATATATTGAAACATTTCAAACATTGTAATAATTGATAAATTCTTGTTTTTAGTGTGAAATTGAGGAGCACAACGGAGCACAATAAATATGGAGAAAATATAATACAATAATATATAAATATAATAAAAATAAATAAATAAATATAATAAAATAACTAAAATTATGAACATTTAATAATATCTAGTGAAAATTTGAAGTGGATTTTTCATTGGTGTGTGTGATTTTAAGATCCAACAAATGTCAACCAAAGTGACAAGTAGGATGTATTGAGAATGACTAGTCAATTAGTCATTTCTTGGAATGACTTGTAATAAAATAGTCAAAGATTTCTAAATGTATTTTCATATTTAAATTTGAAAAGGTTTTTGTATTTAATTAAGATCTGAAACATTTTTCCATTTAATTTATATATGAAACGTTTTTGTATTTAATCCAGATCTAAAATATTTTTTATTTAATTAAAATCTGAAACATTTTTTACATTTAATTTAGAAATACGTTTTTTATTGGATTCTTATATAAGGGAAAAATGGTTGTCTTAATCCATATAGAGTGAAATTTGAGTTTGAGATGATAGTTCTCTATATTAAAATGATTTATTCTTAACAAAATTTTCACTTGATTCTAATCATTCTTTGATGAGTGCACATCTAAGAAGGGTGTTGTGTTAACCTTGGGGAGCAACCGGCTTCTGGCGATTTAGCACCGAGGTCGCGTCGTTTTTGCTTTCAAGGCAGTGGATCTTCCATAATACAACAATGATTGAGATCTGGAATTGACGACGTCTAACAATTTGAAAGTAAAATAAAATAAAGAATACCGATCGGTTGCACCTCCATCTTTGATCTTCCTCTCCATATTGAATCAAGAACATCGGAATCGTCGACGGATCTCGCACCATTCTCATCTTTACAATCGTTCCAAACCAGATTTGGTCGTCAGACAATCACTTAATCGAATTTGAAAAGGTACATCTCATGATCGAGTTCGAATTAGAAACCACATTTACGATCATTTCAGTCAATCGATCAATTTAGAACTTAAAGAATCTCGATTGAAATTCGTGGTGGATGTCGGTGGAGGCAATGATGCATGCCGTTCTTATTGGAGGAGAAAGCCATCTCTTTGGATGTCGATGAGGAACTTTAAATTTGATATTTTGGATTAGTTTGGATTCAATGAATGAAGGGGTACGAAATTAAAAGGGTAATGGATTTTTAGCTTGCTTTGTTCTTTATGAATGGGTTGTGTTGTGTAGAAATTTTGAACGATATCATACTTTGATTCTTGTTTTGAAATTGATAAGGGATGACAAAATCATAATTTTGGTAAACTAAATTAAGGAAATAGGCGCACTTATTATTATTATTTTTAATAATAATAATTTGTTAATAAAATCATTCGGCAAGAGACATGATTTGAGGAACTTGGAGAGACAACTAGACATATATAGTTTCTTTTTTGTGATGAATAAATTAGTGATTAATTTATGTTGATTCTGTTCTTGTGACATAATTTTTGGAATATGTGGGTCTTGTAGCATGATATTGAATCTTGTGATTAACTATCACTATCAATTTGAATGATGATGCTAGTGATCGTTCTCTTGATTTGATTAAGTTTCACATATGTTGAAGATATTTTGATGTACTTACGCAATCTTCACATACAATTACAGTAACCAAAGAGTTTATTTATTTATTTATTTTATGTGACCAATTATCTACCAGCCTCCTGAGAAGTCCAAATCATAATGCTCAAATGAGCTTCTGAATACGAGGAAAGAATTATGATAATCTTTCTAATAATTAATTCTCCATTGATTTGAGAAAAGACTAACGGTACATTAGTTGAAAAATATATTAGGGACTATTTTCTCAAAAGGAAAAAAATATAAAGTAGAGAAATATGCTCATGATGAGAGCTATTGTGTAAGAAAAATTGTGGGGTTTGCTATGTGTAATGTCCAAACAAGGAAAATAACACTAAATATTATAGCCATTGAAATTTGGCAAGAAATTATGCATCATTCCATTGTTTGAGGTGTTGAATGTTGATTTGTTAGACTGCAATCTCTTTTTGATCTGTTTGATTGAGTTTCCTCTTGAGTGATGAGGTTAATATGGCATATGCTGACATAATTAGCTCACGTGGTGGTGGTTCGTCAGATAGTTCCACAAATTTAATCTTTACATATGGTATGAAATTTAGCAATTTTATTTTATTGCTATTTTCTAGCATGATATTCAATATGATCTTATTAGTACATACTTGAAATTTCATGAGTAGTAAACTATATCATCTTAAATGAGATGCTATTGTGATCTATTTGAGCATGTCTATTAGCATGTTAGCATAAATGAAAATAATATTCCATGTATGTTATATTTGACAAAGTTTATGCATGATTAAGTTATCATGTTTGGCCATTAATTTTTATGAAGTTGAAATGTATTATTATACTTTTAAATTGAGTGTGGTTCTATAACATTATTTTGACTATCATCTAGCTTGTTTCTAGTATGAAAATATGTAAATTCCATCATTTTTGTGGAAGTTTGTAAAATTGATGGTATTTGAGATATTGTCTAAGCTATAAAATATATGAACATTTTATAAGGACTTTTCATGGGTATATATGTTAGAATAACTATTTCCATTGATATGGAGTCTTTTGGGGTCAAATCTAAAAGCAAGACCATGAGGGCTTATGTCTAAAGTAGATACAATATCATATTATTGTGAAGATATTTTGAGAGTAGTTATCTCTAATAAGTAGTATCAGAGTCATCCCCAAGCTTAGCCATGTTGATATAAATGCTCGATGTCGAACAAAGAGGTAGTGAAACCTCAAAAGGTGGGGAGGACTGTTATGGATGCGACCAAAGTCCCACATTAATTAGATAAGGAGATGATCATAGGTACATAGGTGTACATATATACAATTTCGTTTGATTGGAAGTAGGAAATAAAAATTCATTTTCATGGATTTAATAGAATTTCTTAAAGGAAATAAAACCTTAATTGCATTTGTATAATACATCAAATGGATGTAAATAAGTCATTTCTCAATGATGACCTGAAAGAAAATATATCTGACTCAAATCCCCATACCTGGAGTAGTATGTTATAAAGCTATTGTTGTTGCTTATTGCTTTCTAGCCTACTACGATCTTTCTCTTCTCTATTCTTACAATCAAACTGTTTGCGAAAACCTTTTCTCCAAACCTGTTTTCTAAAACCATTTTCTCTAAAACAGGGGTGGAGGTTGCGAGAGGCACCCGATGTGCCATTGGCTATTCATATTTGAATTGGCTGACTTGTTCGTGAGTGGGAACAAGTACAACACAATCGCTAAGCGAAGCTTCGGAAAGTGCGATTGTGACAATTGGTATCAAAGATCTTTAACTGTACACTAGTAAATATCAATTGATACATGTGTCTACTCAAAGTTGTTCAAGCTAATTGCCTGATTATATGTTAACATCCATTGATACACATGTTTACTCATTTTTTTTTTTTTTGAGTTGTATGTGTTAATATCCATTAATACACGTGTTTACTCAAAATTGTTTGAGTTGTTATATTTCTGTGATTATATGTTTGTATGTTGATAATATACTTATCTTTGGAACAAACATTGATGCAATCAATAATACCAAGTTGTTATCATTGTCATTTTTTGAAATGATAGATTTAGGAGAAGCTGACATAATACATGGTATTAAGATTAGAAAAATTGAGAATGAATTTTATTTGGGTTAATCATACTACATTGAATAACTATTAAAGAGATTTGATAGTCATGATGATGCTCCTATAAGAACACCTTGTGATGCTAGTACGAGCCTTAAGAAAAATAAAGGAGATGATATTTCTCAATCTGAATATGCAAAGATTATAGGAAGAGCTATTATGAACTATTCTAGACCTATTATTGCATATGTTTTGAGAGGATTAAGTAGATATTCACATAATCATGATAAAGATCATTTGATTGCTTTTCGTCGTTTATTAAGGTATCTTAATGGTACAATAGATTATTGTTTGCATTTTAATAATTTTTGCCATATTAGAAGGGCAATGTATGCAAACTGGGTAACTTAGAATGACGAAGTAAGCTTTAATGGATGTGTTCTTATTAGGTAGAGGAGCTATTTCATGGAAGTCTACAAAATAGACTTATATAGCAAGGTCCACCATGGAGTCTGAATTTATTGCTCTAGAATGAGCAGAACAAGAGGCTGAGTGACTTAGAAGTCTACTAAGAGATGCACCATTATGGAGGCCATCAGTATGAGTGGCTTAGAAGTTTAATGGGAGATGCACCATTGTGGGGGGCATCAGTATGAGTGACTTAAAAGTCTACTGAGAGATGTACTATTGTAGGTGGCCAATAGTACTAGTCTCTTTGCAATGTGATTCCCAAGGTGCCATAGAAATTGTGTAGGATGGCAAGAGGAGGAATATATGCCTCGGGCATGGAGCCGTGAAACAATTACTGAAAGGAGGATTATTTCATTGTGAGGTTTGAGAGGAATTTTGCAAATCCTTTCACTAAAGGTCTTACAAGGAGATTAATTCTAGAATTTTCAATATAAGTATGGGGTTCAAACTATTATGATGATCCATAGCCTTTTATCTGTGTGGTTTATTGTGATAAACTTGATGGTCCATAACCTTTTATCTGGATGGTCTATTGCGATAGACTTGATGGTCCATAGCCCTTTATCTGGGAGGTCTATTGTGATAGACTTGATACTATAGCCCTTTATCTAGGTGGTCTATTGCAATAGACTTGATGGTTCGTAGCCCTTCATTTGGGTAGTCCTAGTACAAACTTGATGGACAGAACTAAACCTTTAAAAATTCCATAGCCCTTCCTTTTAGTGGTCCTGGTATGGATTTGATAGATAATAGTAAAATCTTCATAGCTCAGCTTTTGAGTGATTTGTCTTTGACAGACTTGATGAAGTTGGTCCTGGTATGGACTAGATGTGAAGTATTCATAGCTCAGTTTTGAGTGGTCTATTGTGATAGACTTGATAAAACAATTAACGTGATTGTGAATGTGTGTCCGCCTTCTATGGAAAACTTTAAAGGTCTTTTCCTAGACTTTCACGTTGACCCGAGGTTATATGTGCATGGCCTTAAATAACACGCTTTTATTGTGGAATCGATGGAAATATAAGGAGTAAAACGTGTTGTAGGGATCTCAACCATAGTTATTGAAAGTTCAAGAGGTAACTCACTCTTTTTAATCAAGTTGTTGCCCTACTTCACTATGCATAAATTCAAATAGAAAGATATTGATGTTTAAGTTTATTCTCCTATATTTACTCAGATAAATTATTTATTTATTTTTAATTGCCAGCCATTTGTGGGGGATTGTTGAGAATGACTAGTCAATTAGTCATTTCTTGGAATGACTTGTAATAAATAGCCAAAGATTTCTAAATGTATTTTCATATTTAAATTTGAAAACGGTTTCTGCGTTTAATTAAGATTTGAAACTTTTTCCTATTTAATTTAGATATGAAACGTTTTTGTATTTAATTCAAATCTGAAACGTTTTTTTTTATTTAATTAAGATCTGAAATAATTTTTACATTTAATTTAGAAAGACGTTTTTATTGGATTTTTATATTAAGGAAAAATTATTATCTTAGTCCATATAGAGTGAAATTTGAGTTTGACATGATATTTCTCTCTATTAAAATAATTTATTATGAGCAAAATTTTCACTTGATTCTAATCCTTCTTCAACGAGTGCACGTCTGAGAAGGGTGTTGTATTAACCTTGGGGAGCAACCAACTTCTAGCGATTTAGCACTGAGGTCATGTCGTTTTTGCCTTCAAGGTAGTGGATCTTCCACGACACAATAATGATTGAGATCTCGAACTGATGATGTCTAATAGAATGCGGTCTTACATGGACACCGAGCACGAATAACTACAAGGCACATGGACAACATGAAGATTGACACATGACTTTTAGGACGCTAAGCAATGAGTATCTATTTATTTTTATAATATTTATAATACTCCTCCTTAGATGCCAATATATATATGAAATATGTCTTGTTAAAACCTTACTAGAAAAAACTCAATGGGAAAAAACCCTAGTGAAGGAAAAAGAGTACATATTTATATAATATATACTCCTAAAAGGATACAATATATTTACTCTCCATCATGAAAACATCAGTTAAGATCTCTGAGTCACCGCGTTCCAATGTTGTGCACCAATTTTTCAAAAGTTGCAATAGATAATGCCTTTGTAAATAAGTCTACTAAGTTATCCTTCAAACAAATTTGTTGTACAGTGATGTTGTCATTTTCTTTAAGATCATGTGTGTAGAAAAGCTTCGGTGAAATATGCTTTGTTCTATTTTTTTTAATATATTCTTCTTTGATTTGGATTATGCAAGTTGTGTGTCTTTGTATTATATTGTTGGAAGATTTTTATTAGAAGACAAGCCACTTTTGAAAAATTGATCAAATTGGTGCACAACATTGGAATATTGTTGTCTTTGTATAAATTGTATTCGGTTCAAATAAATGAAAATTTTATGGATTTAGTTGATTTATGGGTTCACCTAAAATAATCCAAATCAACTCAAACTTATTATTAATTTTAAAATATATATTTTTTAATTATAATATAATTATATATACATATATTCATTTTAGTTTTTTTCCTTTTTATAATTCATCCTCCAACAACTTTTAAAAATAGTTTTAATACTTTAGAAATTTTTTTTTCATAATACTAAATTAAAATTGAGTTTTTAATCTTTGTTCAATATAGGAAAATAATTAAATAAAATTTTTACGTATTAACATTTTACTTATTTTAAAATAAAAATTTCAATAAATGATCCGAATAATCCAATCCAATCTAGCAGGTTGGTTTCATTTTTTAACAAGGGTATTTGAGTCGTTGAATAAATTTACAACCCGAACGATTCAATTGAGTCTAAAATGTCCCTTAATCCAATCTAACTCAATCCACCTCACGGACACCCCAACTGAATTCAACAAAGACAAAAAGTTTACTCTACTTTTGCAAATTGTATCATAACTACCACATTTTTTCTAATATATTTTTTATAAAAATCTTCCTGGTTCTACACTAAATCCTACATGTACATAACCAATTAAGCAATTGTTATTGATGTTTGCTCAATATTTTTATGATGATATTAAGTAGAGGTACTACATGAATATTAAATGTGTTTTTCATGACTTTTAAACTTAATAGATTATTAAAAATATTCCTTTAATGTTAATGAAATTTGAGAGGGTGGATGTTACTCGTTATTAAAAAGAAATAATGAGAATGGTTAGAGAAATTCTAAAAATTGATTAAAACTACTTTTATTTTGAGAGAGTAAAAAAAATTTTGAATTTATTATGAATCTAATAGATACAAAAATTGAAATGTCACGAATATATTAGATATAAACTTAAAAGTTTTTAGACTATATTTATAATTTAATCTTAAGTTTTTAAATTAATTAAAGAATAGAGACTTTTATGGAACAACTTTCCAAATAACAGTGTAAATGAAAGCAAATAACTAAATATTATTGATTGAAATGGGAATAAACAAAAAGAAAAATAAATATGAATACCAACATAACTAATTAGTAAATAAGTACCTATCACGCCATAAAAACTCATAAATTCTAAGATTAAATTTCATTTATTGTGATGAATTAAATAATCAAATAAGTTAATAATGTCAAATTTGGTTAACAGTATAGCTCAATCGATATCAATTTGTATAGTCAACTTCGAGGAATGAGATTCAATCTTTTATCTCTATACTCTGTCAAAATTAAGGCTCACACAATTCATCTTCTTTCCGTTATGCTCTCTCTGGATTTTGAAAAGAAGATCAAGCATGCATGTCCTGGCTCGGCTGTCAACTGTCGAGATTAATCATTTTTGTCAGTTTCAGAAGTACAATGAAGATGGAAGGTAGAGAATTGAGAGAGCTCTGACACGATTTGGTGAATAGTGGCAACTGTTTCCTCTACATCTTGAGATTCGATGTTGTTTACGTTCGAAAATCAAGGGAATAGATCAAACAGGAAGTGGAAGAAACAGGGGATGATCAAAACGACGTCATTATGGAGCCAATGGCTCAAGAGAAGGTTCTTTCCCACTCTGCAATTGGTGGGTTTCTGGTTCATTGCGGTTGGAACTCGAGGCTGGAGAGTGTGATGGTTGGAATTTCATTGATATGGAAAAAATCTAGTACTATCATAGTATTAACTTCTTTCATTCATGATTTAACTCATATCATTAAATGATTTATTGATTTATTATTTATTTATTTTATGGATCTCACATAATTTCTAAACAATACTATTATAGCAATACATGAAGGTAGTATGAAAAATTATTCGATGCTCAGAGACCAACCCATAAAAGCCACTTGGATTGATAGAGTTTGGAAAATTGGGATTAAAAGGAGTGAAAAATGGGACAAATTAACGGTGGAGATAATGGTAGAGAATTGATGGATGGCTCAAAGAGAATGGAGATCGAGAGATCAACGGACAAGCTTTCAAAATTGGCAAATCAAGGTGTTGTCAAAGGTGTGTCGTCTTTTCATAACTTGGAAGTTTTCATCGACGACATCAAAAAAACTAAAACCCTATCATTAAACACCTAAATCGTAAATAAATAAATAAATTAATTAATAAATATAAATTTTTTCTCTTTGTTTCAAGAATATCATTTTACTTTTAAAAATTGTAACATTATTACCTTTTCATAAATATTTCAAAACTATTCTTATGACATAAATCTTAAACAAATTTGAATGAATTGACATTGAGAACAACATTGTGCGATGATCTAATTAGAACAATACAGTATCCAGATTATTTCTTAGGTCAATGTCACGCTATTTGAAATCTTATTGTCCATGCAAAATTGTTTTAAAGGATTCCTACTCCAATGTACGTTTTGAAACGTTTATGAAACTCAAGAGTAATATTATCACTTATGAAAGTAGGGGTATTTTGAAAACAAAAGATAAAGTTATAGGAATATTTTTTATAATGTAACTCTCAATTCAAGGATTATTAGGAGTAGCTACATTCTTATGACCACATCGAATAACTTTTAGTTTTAGTATGAGTTGTTAAGTCTTGTAGACTTTTTTAAAAAAATAAAAATAAAATAAAAGAGGTTGTCAAGTTCGTGTAGAAATTCAATATATACTTGCATCTGTTTTTATATTATATTGAATGCATTAAAATATTTCTCTTTTTTTTTCTCTTCCATTATTTATAAATGTTAAAAATATTGTTATGAAAATTTTAAATTAGTATAGTTGTATATATCTAATCTGTATATGTTTCAATATGAAATTATATATCTAATTGAATTTTAAGTTTTGTCTCTAATAATTTTTTCTTAAATATTCTTTTAACTTCTTTAAAAAAGACCATTTTTTTTCGAATAGGAAAAGATAACACTTTAGACACATAATTAAATGTCTAGAGGCTACTCTCTCTCTCTCTATATATATAATCGTCAACATCTCCTTATAAATTTAGGGACTTTTGTGAAAATTTTAATTTTTAAGATCACATGAATTAAATTTAGTCATAACTTTAAAAGTTCTTGACCTAACTTATTATTTAACCTAATTATGTGTAGGGGTGCATGAAAAATTAAAATGAGTTTTTTTTTTTTTTTAGTACATGAGTTCAATATTTGATCCCACAAAATAAGTATAAGGACTAAAATGATTAGGCTTTCTATAACTTAAAATAACTAAAATAATAGAGAATAAATGTTTATATGTTGTAAATTTGAGGAGCACAACGGAAACATAAATGGTAATAAAGTATAATAGAATAATAGAATAAATAAATATTAAAATACATAACACATAATATATAAATTAAATTAAATTAAATTAACAAAAGAAATGTGAAAATTCTCAAATTTCTCAACCTTCTTCAATTTGTATGGAATTTGCCCAATGTATGTTATTTTGAAATCCACCAAATGTTACTATTTATAGGCAAAGTATCAAGTAGGATGTGGACTTAGATGGAGACCAAACATGAATTATTACAAGGCACATGGACAATATAAAAAATGTCACATGACTTTTAGGAGTACATTAAGCATTGGGCATCTATTTTATGATATTTATAATACTCCCCCTTAGATGTCCATATATATATATATGAAATATGCCTCGTTAAAACCTTACTAGGAAAAACCCAATGGGAAAAAAAACCTAGTGAAAGAAAAAGACTACATATTTCATAAAATACATACTCATAAAAGAATACAATATATTTACTCTCCCTCACGAAAACACCAGTTGAGATCTCTGAGTTGCTGCATTCCAATGTTATGTACCAGTTTTCCAAAAGTTGCGGTCGGTAATGCCTTTATAAATAAGTCTGTCAGATTATCCTTCGAACAAATTTGTTGTATAGTGATGTCGTCATTTTTTTCAAGATCATGAGTGTAGGAAAGCTTCGGTGAAATATGCTTTGTTATATCTTCTTTAATATATCCTTCTTTGATTTGGGCTATGCAAGTTGTGTTGTCTTCATATAATATTGTTGGAAGATTTTTATTAGAAGACAAGCCACATGTTTCACGAATGTGCTAAGTCATTGTCCTTAGCCATACACATTCTCGACTAGCCTCGTGAATTGCAAGAATTTTAACATGATTTGAGGAAGTGGCCGTTATGGTCTATTTCACCGATCGCCATGATATAGCAATTCATCCATATGTGAATAATAACCTGTTTGAGATCTAGCTTTGGGTGGATCAGATAAATATCCAGAATCTACATAACCAACTAGGTAAAAAAATTGATTTATTTGAATAAAAGAAACTCATATGGATTGTTCCTCGGAGATAACGAAGTATATGCTTAATTCTGTTCCAATGTCTTTTTGTAGGAGAAGAATTATATCTAGCTAATAAATTTACTGAAAATACAATATCTGGTCTTATATTATTAGTAAGATTCATAGTGCACCAATTGCACTAAGATATGATACCTCAGGACCAAGAAGTTCTTCATTATCGTCTTGAGGTCGAAATATATGTTTCTTTATATCCAATTAATAGACTTCCATTGGAATATTTAATGGGTCTGCTTTGTCCATATAAAATCTTTTTAAAAAAATTTCCTATATAAGTTGACTGACGAATAAATATTTCTTCTGCTAAATGCTTAATTTGCAAACCAAGACAAAAAAAAAATAATTTCTATGATCTTTCATCTCAAATTCTTTCTTAAGATATTTTACTGCCTTTAAAAGTTCTTCAGGAGTTCCAATTATATTCAAGTCATTAATGTATACAGTTCTAATAGTAAATCCTAACTGTGATTTCTTTATAAAAACACATGAACATATTGGATTATTTTGATATCCTTCTTTCAATAAATATCCACTTGTACCACATCCATTTTGATTGTTTCAATCCATATAGCGATCTCTGTAACCTTATTGAATACCATTCCCGAGAATTTGATGTATATGTTTTAAGTACCTTAAATTCTTCTGGGATTCTCATATAAATATCATTATCAAGAGATCCATATAAATATGTTGTGACAACATCCATAAGATGTATATCCAGACTTTCATACATAGTCCAACCAACTAAATATCATAGTGCAATTGCATCCACCACTGAAGAATATGTCTCCTTATAATCAATGTCAGGTCTTTATGAAAAAACTTGTAGAACTAGTCTTTCTTTGTATCTCATGACTTCATTATTTTCATTTCTTTTTCTCACAAATACCCATTTATAGCTCACAAGTTTGAAACTTATGGTGTTTGGACTATCGATCCAAAAACTTGCTGTTTTGAAAGTGAGTTTAATTCTGCTTCAATTGCTTCTTTCCCCTGAAGCAAATCTTTTCTATGTCAGCATTATTCAATAGATTTTGGTTCAGGATCCTCATTTTTAGATATAATATCAAGAACAATATTATACACAAAATTGTTATTAATAACTACATTAGTTCAATTCCATCTTTTTCCTGTCATGACATGCTTTATTGCAATCTCATTATTATCTTAGGTATTTCACCTTCTTCATTAGTCATATCGATGATTTCTTCATTGGTATTTACATCCTCAACCAAGTCTTTTGATGATTAATTATTTTTCGTTTTCGAGGATTTTTATCTTTGGAACTCACTGGTCTACCATGCTTCTGGTGTGTTCCAACCTCATTAGTGACTACTTGTTGTGTTGAGATATCAATTTTTTATGTAACATTTGCAACTGGTATTGTGACTTAGTTATTTTCTTTGCATCTATAGATGCATCTGGTAATTGGTTTGTTATATCTTGTAAATGAATTATTTTCTGAAAGTTCACATTGATCTATACGGGGATCTAAATGAGACAATATTAATGCTTTCCATGTAATTTCTTTTTCCAATTTCTTAATTCATCCCCCTATTGTTGGAAAATTTGTCTCATTATAATGACAACCAGTAAATACATCATCCGTCAGAGGTTCAAGATATTTAATAATTGATGGGAAATCATATCCACCATATATTGCTAACTTCCTTTGAAGGCCAATCTTAGTGCATTGTGGTGGAGCAATTGGAGCATATATTGCACATCCAAAAATTCTCAAATGGGAAATATACGACTCATGACCACAAACTAATTATAATGGCGAGTACTTATGATAAGCTATTGGCCTAATGTGTACAAGTGACGTTGCATGCAAAATAGCATGTCCCCATACAGATGAATGAAACTTAACTCTCATAAGTAATGGTCTTGCAATTAATTGCAAATATTTTATAAATTATTCTGCTAAACCATTGTGTGTATAAACATGAGCTACAGGATATTCAACACTTATCCCAATTGATATACAATAATTATCAAAAGCTTGGGATATAAATTCACCAGTATTATCAAGACGAATGGTTTTAATTGTATAATTAGGAAATTGTGCTCTTAACTTAATTATTTGAGCAAGTAATCTTGCAAATGCAAGATTTCGGCTTGAAATAAGCACATATGTGACCATCTACTGGATGCATCTATTAATACTATAAAATATCTAAATCCTCCACTTGGTGAGTTAATAGGTCCACATATATCACCATGAATTCGTTCTAAAAATTCAGGTAATTCAGTTCCCACTTTAGTTGGTGATGGTATAATTATTAATTTGTCTTGAGAGCAAACGTCACATGATAATTCATTAGATTGAAGAATTTTCTGGCACTTCAATGGGTATCCACTTGGATTCTCAGTAATTCTTCTTATCATTATAGACCCTGCTTGACCCAATGTATCATGCTAAATAGCAAATATATTTAGATTCATGAACTTCAGGTTCATTGTTTTATATGTTTCAATTACTCGTATATGAGTATAATACAATCTAGAAGATAAAGTAGACAACTTTTCCAATATACAATCTAGAAGTCCATTCTTAACCAATCTCTCATTCCTATTGAGATTTATGTGACTTAATCTTAAGTGCTAAAGTGGAGCATTTTCCTTAGGAGAAATCTTTGGCTTATATGTTGAGTTGTTGCAATTTTGAACATCTCAGTATTTAAAAGCGCCTTAGTTGCTAACGACCTTAGCATGTATAAACTACTCTCTAGGTTTGTAGAAAAAATATTCACATAATTCTTATAAATAAATGCTTTCTTTACAAGAAAAGAAATGGTATAATTTTGTTCCAACAATTCTCTTACAGAAATAAGGTTCTATTTCAAACCCAGAACCACATAAACATTATCTAATAATATAAGTGATTTCTAAAATAGAAGTTTCACGCCTTTCATTGAAACTGTTGAAACGACATGCCCTGTTCCAACCTACATTATCATCTCGTCTGTCTTAAGCTGCTCCCAGGAACTAATTTCTTATAAATAAGAATAAACATGATTTTTGGCCCTTGAATCAATTTTCCATGCCAAATCATCATTCTCCAATAAGCATGTTTCCAAAACTAGTAAATCATATTTACCTTATTTGACCTTCTTTTTCTTTACTAAATACTTGGGACAATTTCGTTTTGAGTGTCATTTCTGGTTGCAGTGAAAACATTTTCAGTTGGCAACTTTGGCCTTCCTGCCTCTTTAGGCCGCAACAGGGTTAGCTTTATCTCCTTAACCTCCATTCTTCTTCTTTTTAATGCTAGATAAAGAAGACACATACCTAGTTCCAAAGGTCAAACCTCTGTAGAACTTCTTTGAGGAAGTGGCAAAGTTTGCCTCTCCCTTTTGCTTCTTAAGTTTCATAAAGGATTGGTAAGTCTATAATTCGTTGAGAAGGGTGGTTAGGTTATAGTCTAGCTTGTTCATAATAGTGTTACTATGGAACTATAAGAAACTCTCTGGCAAAGTCTCCAAAATAAAGCTAACTTGATTAGCCTCATCGATGAAGACCCCATTGATTTCAGCCATGTTAAAGTGGATCATCATTTTAAGAATGTGTCCTTTGACAGATGTCCCTACTTACATACGGGCATTGAAAATGTATTTGAGAGCATCATGTTTGAGTTGTGAGGATGGTTGTCCAAACATCTCTAACAATGGTTCCATGATCTCGCATGTAGTGACATGAATTCATACTTTTTTGTCAAGACTTCAGATAAGTTGGCAAGTATGTATATTCAACCTTTTCATTTGCCTTTACCCATCATTCATATACGTCCCAAATACTTCGAGCAATATTTTGAACGGTTACTTGAGGACATTTCTCAAGTAGGATAAATTGAAGGTCATCGATGATTAGCATAGTATTCATTGTGATTTTCCAACTTGTATAGTTGTCACCTTTTAATTTATCAACACATAAGAGATTCAATGTAGTGCTAGTCATGTTGAAGTTTGCTAAAACCATACAAATTATCAGTTATATGCATTACCCATTTGAAACCAATCAAATTTTAGAAAAATTCTAATGTACCCTATGTGACATCTAATTTTGCAATGATGCTTCAGTAAGTTAGAAGAAAGCCATCGTAGGGTGGACAGTCACCCCTTCACTGAATTGAGACATCCTTAACAATTATTGTACAAGAATAACTCTTATTCTTATAATGATTAGTCACCATTGTTTGGTTAAGAAATCATTAACTTGCTTAAAAATTTCTCGTAAGTGTAACCCTTCATTTTAGATTCGAGAGTTCGACCACAATGAGTCAATCATAGGAAAGACTTGATTGAGACAAAAACTAAAGCAATCCTATCCATTAATGGAGTTTGAGTAAAATTTCTTGCAAATACCTTCCTTAGGGGGACACAAGCAAATGATGTCACGAAGCCGAGCATGAAACCTTACTGCAAACTAATGAATAAGATCATGGGAAGTGTTGACACATGTCACTCTCCCACTTACTATAAACACTTTCTCCATTCACCTTAATAGTGACCTATGCAAACACCTTCTTTAGGGAGACACAAGAAAACGGTGCCATGAGGCCAAGCATAGATCTTACGATGTGAACTTTTTGGGAGAACATGAAAGAAAATTGACATATCATATACATCATTTTCCTCTCACTAAGTGTTTTAAACCTAGGTTCGTACTTAGGTAAATCTGGATAACGATTTATCTAAGTGAATTATTAAATTGGCCCAATATAATTCTTATATTAGATAGTTTAACAATATATGATTTTGTTCATTAAACATTTTAATAAACTAAATCCTTTATTGCATGCTTATAAAATACTTGTCTAATTCACCTTTCAGGTCAGTTTCTAGGTAAAGGTGTTCCGTTTCTATCAATTTAAATAGCCCAGCCTTAGACAGAACCTTTTTTAGATAAAGGTCCCTTATAGACAATTATTTTATAAATTTAATATGTTATTATTTTCAACTTAATATTGTTAGAAAGAAAATAAAAGATTAACCTATTTCTAATCACATTAGAAATGTTTTTACATAGATCTAGGTGAATTAATTTTAAACCATTAAAAATTAATTGAAACACATGTTTGCATGCAACTCTTGATTATAGATTTTAATTTTAATAATTAAACTTGTACCACCTATAAAATTAATGAAATAATTAAAATCTATAAGCATGCATCTACTAACATTAATTAAATATAACATTTATATTTACTAAGTAATGTCATGCTCAATATATTCTCATTTTTATTATATAATATAACACTTACATATAAACTAATGAAAATATACACTTCCATCATACAATTCATATAATATAAATTTTATATTATAGTATGATGCATGGATATGTTAATTATGCATGCAATCATATAATATAACATTTATCTTTAATATGATGCATGAGCATGCTTAGGGTATATCGTACAACTATATAATATAACAATTATATTTAATATGATGCATGATATAAAATTTTATCCTATGCTGGGATTTAAAACTATATGACATACATTATGCTATGTAAAAAATATAATCATATGTCACATGTAAAATTAATTAAACAGTAAAATTGGACAAAAGATTGGCACTCCTAAGAATTAATTAAATTATTATAACATTTATATTAATTAAATTTTATCCTATGCTAAGCACGCATCGACGCTGTTGGAGAGCATCGATATGCTCTTACCTTTTCTTTTGGAGCACAACAATGCTATGACAAGAGCGCAACGATGCTCAATGAAAATTCATGCATCGCCGTTGCACTCTATGACGAGCGCCATGACGCTCTACATGAATTTCCTCAAGCGTCGTGGTGCTGCGACATGAGCGATGTTGCACTTTGGGCCAGAATGCTACTGGTTGTTTCATTTTTCACCAATTTTGCTACGAATGGAACTCTTCTTTTATGGCAAACTCTTCACCACGAATGACACAGACTTATAGACTCAATAGCAAGAAATTAAACACCAAAAACAATGGACCCTTACAACTTTAAATGAATTAAAGCAGCAAAACTAAGTGCCAATTTTCAAAAACATCTAACTTGCAAACCACATCCACAATGCAGTACAAAAATCCTACCATTTCTCTAATTCAAAATTTTCAATAAGGAATTCAGAGATACGATTTGACTTTGATACCAATTGAAGGAATCGAACTACCATAGCGGAAGCGAGTGATCGCTTGTGTCAATGAATTCAATTTTGAAATAAATTAAAATATAGAGAAGAAATAGTACAGAGGAAAAACAGTAATTTAAGCTGTTGGGATTGGTGTCTTAATTCTCTCGGAGTCTTGTTGTTTGTAATTACACAGATTTTTTTATGAATAAAATAACTGTTATTTCATTCTGCCATTTACTCATATCCAATAAACAAAGCTCCGCGGTTATCTTATATAAACTTAAGCATGTATATGTGATATACAAGTGGATCTGTCTTAAGTGATAACCTAAATAGGTCTGTAGTATAAGGATTAAGGTGGGATACCTAATCCTGGTGACACTATGGATACAACCCACTTTGTAGAGGTTTGCAAGTGTTGTAAACTACTATAGATGGTAGATTCTTACCATTCATGTGGAGACATGCGAGTGAAGGTATCCTAACAAAGAGTTTGTATAAGACTGGACCATGAGATGACTAGACTCTGTATATAATGCTGTTGATACTGGAGACTTACGTCTCACCTAAATGATCATAGGTGATAAACTTCAATCCAAGTGTTTTGGGAACTCCTGCCTTTAAGAGCGGTCCTTGATTACTATGGGTGAGAATGGCCAGATTGCCAACTCAACATGTCTACCTTTTTGGGGACTTGTCTGATTTGGGAGTTGGGAACTCAATTACACAAGATGGAATTCACTCCTTCCCCGAAGCAGAGGGTAAGTAGATAGATTGCTCACTTAAGGGCTAATTCTGGGACTTGAACATAGTGGCCACAACTTCTCTTTGGAAGAGAGGACTCATCATAGTAGAAATATGACTTATGTTCATTCGAGAGATCCGTGGTACTTAATGAGTTAGATGTAACTACAGGAGCATAATGGTTATTGGCCGAGTTGTACTTACGAGAGATCTGTGAAGGGTTGCCGAACTGTTGATTGGTTAAGATAGACACATAATATATCTTTAGTAAGGAGAATTCAGCTGTCGATCTTTAGTGGAGTGCCTGACAGTTAACGGATGGTGGATCCTGTGACTAAAAAGTTTAGTCAGTTATTTACGTACCGTTGGAGCTTTGAGCTATAGGTCCATAAGGTCCCCTTGATAGTTCAATGGATTCAAGCTGAGGATCAGTTCTTGGTGTTGATTTGAAATGTTTAAATTGACAAGAGGTAATTCGATTATATGATATGATCGGTATGGTGTATGAGATACATCAAGTGGAGGATTAATGTAAATGAGATTTACATTAAGTGCCATGGAATAGAAAAAAAGCTATGGTTTATATGTTTCATGAGATGAAATATTAAAACTATAGTTTATAAATATATTATGGTAAGTTAGTTATCTTTTTATTTTATAATAATATTAATTATTGGATAATTATCTCTTTTTCTCTAATAACCAATTGAGTGGGAGGTTATTGGTGGTTTCATGGTAATTGTGAGATTAAAAGGAAAACTGTTTTTCTATTTTTATTAAGGTAAGAAAAAAGAAAAGAAATAAAAGAAAAAAAAATGTTGATTTGAGATTTCCAATCTCGGAAATTACTCACGGAGAAGTTGTCAAGCAATTAAGATTTACTAAGCAACAACTTGGAGTTAGCTAAACGATCATGGAGGTTAGTACACGATAGACACTTAGCTAAACGATGAGCTAAACGATCGCATAGCTTTTGCTAGACGATCACATAGTTTTTCCTAAATGATTGGGCATCAACCTATACGATAGGTTGTTCTATTATCTCCCACTTGCTCAATTGTTTACACGATTGTGGTTCCTCCAGTTTTCTGCCTCAAACCAAGTCCAAACAGAGCCCACCCTCTGGATTCTCACACCGAGAATACCGAGGTAACTTTCTTGGTAGTGTCATACTCAACTCGAAATTGTCGAGGTTCTGTAGAGGCCGTTCACGATGTTCGGGGTGTTCGTGACCTTGGCGATCGCTTAGTTCAAATGTGCGATATTTGTGCAGTGTAGCGGTTGTGTTGGACGAACGTTCGTGTGTTGCTGTGTTGCTGTGATCGAGCGTTCGTGATCAAGGAACTTGAAGATGAGTCTTCAAAGGTTTATCAGTCCTTTCCCTTGATCTTAGAAAAGCATGCTGTAATTTCTATTTTACGCATAACCGTATGTTTCCATTTATGATTGTAATTGTCATGTTTATATACGATTGAAATTTGGAAAGATCATTCCACTACTCATGGAAATCCTCGTGTCCAATTTCCTTCATAAGCATGCTTTCATAATTCGTAGAGAGGAAAAGGAAAGAGATACACTTACCCTTGAAGAAAAACTGTCTTCACATATTCCTCTCCTTGAAGGTCATGAATTCTTTGCCACTTATCACGAACACAACAAGAACGAACAATACTTAATTTTGGGTGAGGGAAAACATAATTTTTCTCTTGAGGGAGTTTCACAGAGGAAGAAAATTATGTGCGGAGAGAATTCCAAGAATTTCACGTACTAAATTACTCTCTACCCAACTCCACTATATACCCTATATATAAGAGACTAGGGGAGTTATCAAATAACCCTATTCATAACGTGAAATAACTCCCAATGGAGTTATTTTACAATTTAATTATATTACATTGATATAATTAAATAAAACTATATATTATATCACATATAATATATAACCTATAGCTTATATTATATCACATTTAATATAAACTAACTTTATATTCTTTTATATAACCTATAATTTTAATATGAATCATATTCATATTAATTTTAACCTTCATATAATTAATATTTGAATCATATTCAAATATTTATCTCTCTCATCAAACTTTATATTATAATGTATCCATATACATTATATTAATCATATTACATACAATTAATTTTTTTAATTAATTTGAATAATTCAAATTAATCCAAAATTAATTGATTCTCACTAAACCTTTGTTGAGCTAGCAATGAGACCTTATGGACTTATAGATTACAAGCTCCAATGATACAAAATTAATTAATTAAACTCTTTAGTTAAATTAATCAACATTTATTAATTGTCGGTCACTCCATTAAAGACCGACAATTGTACTATTTGCATTGTATATATATTTCTATGTTCATTGGATATAACCAATCAACAGTAAATTGACCTTTCACAAATTGCTCGTAACTACAGTTGGGTCTGAATTATCGTTTTACTTCTATAATTACATCTAATTCCTTAAGTACCACTAATCTCTAATGAACAATTAGTTATAATCCTACCACTAATCTCTAATGAACAATTAGTTATAATCCAACTATAACTAGATCCTTATCTAGCCAGTGGAGGGTGAGACGCCTCATTGTTAAGGACTCAGAATCAGTTCTTAAGAAGAAATTTATTCACTTACCCTAACAACGAAAATGAGTGAATTTCTTCTTGTATAGTTGTGTTACCAGCTTCCCACTCGGACGAATCCCCAAAATGATAGACATATTGAGTCTGTGAATCTGGCCACTCTCACCCATACAAATCAAAGGATCACTCTCATAGATAGGAGATCACAACTCACTCAAGATTTGTCAAGTCACCTATGGTCATCCTAGTGGAATGTAAGTCTCTACAAGTAACAACGTTATAAAGAGACTAATCATTTCGTAGTCCAGTCTTATACAAACTCTTTGTATAGGGTACCTTCACTCACATTCATCACATGAATGATCAAGATCAGATCATAGTGAGTCGCATCCATAGTGTCACCAAGATAAGGTATCCAACTTTATCCATTTACTACAGACCTTTCAGGTTATTACTAAACGTGAGATGTCATCACATACGTGTTTAAGTTAAATTAAATAACCTAGGATCTTAGTTTATTATTTTTGGGTTAATGCAAACTAAATGTCAAAGAAAACAATACTTTATTTTATTAAATACATAATTCGTTTGTACAAATAATTTACAAACTTTGAAACCACGAGATTAGGACAGTAATCCCAAAAACTAATTGAATGATTTTTACTACCCACATTTGTCTTGAAGTGCTAAGATTAACTGCATCGCATGCCACTGATGCAGTCATAGAGCCTACGAGTCATCCTAGTAATGCTTGGTCAACAACGTGTCATGCTTCATAAACTGGATCGGTTAAGGGTTCTGAGGTCCCTGTTCCTCTCATTGAAGGAAGAGGAACTGGTGGCTCTGACTTGGTTCCAAGGACATGTCCTTGAAGCTTCTGTCCATGAAGAATGCCAAGAATCATTCCGTTCCACAAGGCACAATTTTTATCATCTAACTTCATTATTAGCACAGTCTCAAGAGGGTGACCAAAGGAGGAGCCATTTGTTGCAATAACGGAATAAGGAGCCAAAAAGGATGTTTTTATCTGGGCTTGAGTTTCTGAGGATTGGGTTTCTTCATATGACATGGTAGTGTTTGCTTGATTGCTCTGGTATCAATAAAGAATTTGGAATTAACAGAGACAAAAAACTTGGAAAACTCAGTACAATTTCATTTAACAGCCTTGTCTATATATACAGCAACCATAGAATGGTGAAAAGCTAAAAAAAGAGAGAATCTTGGGAGAGTGGAGAAGGTGGGAAAGTGCACCCGATTAAGGAGGAAAAATAGGAAGCAGTTGTTGACTCTAGTAAAAGGCAAAACTGCAGTAAATAACAGTAAAACAAAATCTGCAACTTAGTGAGTTAATTTAACACTTGGGTTCTCGACAGCAGCAGGGGTGTGTGTTCTCGATCGGTTAGCGCATCCTTCATCTGCAGAAGAAGGGAAAAGATTTTCTTTGGGTGACACAAGTGAAAAAAGAATGAGGTAAATTAGGGTTTTAAATCACCATATCCCAACGTGGGAGAGCCTTAAAAAAATTACCAAACTTTTTAAAAATCCCAATGCCTCCCCTTCATTGTTGGGATGAGGACTTTTCTCCCGACACCTAAACCATAGCGTCGGGAGAGGCCTAACATTTTCCCCATCTTTTTTAGGCCGACCGTTTAAGAAACGACGTCGGGAATACCTATTTTTCCCAATGCCATTGAAACTATAGTCAAGATATCTTATTTTTTCCGACGTCGAAAAAATGGTTGGGAAACATGGGTCTTCTTAAAGTGTTTTTGGCATCGGGAAAAACCAAATTTTTTGTAGTGTTATATGATTCATCAATATATAGTTAAGTGTAGAGTAGAATTTTTTATATCACTATGATGACATGTAATTTTTTCATATTTGAGAATATGATGATATGATATGGCTCATTTTTGGCTATCAACTACATGAATTTTTTTTTTTTTTTTTTTTTTTTGCTAAGAGATTGTTGTTTGTGAAACTCGATCAATTCTTAATTAAGCTATCATTGTTGGAAAGAAACTTTTGAAGGTTGAAGGTAATTTGAAAGAAATTAGATTTGAAAAAGAGGCAACTTTCGTTATTGATTACTTTTTTTTTTTTTTTTTTTTTTTTTTTTTTTTTTTTGCTTAATACAAATGCTAAGACAACCCTTCTATTTATATTAGTTGGCACATCCAAAATTTATTGCTTGAATTTTACCAACACATTCATGATCTAGTAGCTACAAATATGAAATAACTTTCTATATTATTATTTACCTTTACACTTTTTTCTCATATGTTATAGGGAATTCTACTGTATACTCTGACTATTTCTTACAAGTAATTTCTTTAAAATATTTTAATAATTAATACTTATAAAAAAATGGACTTTTACTTAGATTAGACCCAAATACTTTTAACCCAAAATCAAGTTTATATTTCAACAAACACTATCAATCATCTAAGACCATTCAAAATCATCGTATTGTGTTATTCTTAAATAATATAGTTGGCTACCACATAAGCTTGAAGTTATTAAAAGAAGACTTTATAAATCTATTTGATACACAATTAAAACTAATTTAAATTTACCAAATAGACACGAACTAAATGTTTGAGTTCTCTTATTACAAATATCTGAAGTTTAAAAGTTTAAGATCCAAGCAAAGCATGATCATTTGGAAGCAACATTGTTTCCAAACTGAGATATACAGAAAGCAAGGAGGTCTTGTTTAGGAGGCAGAGTATCTTTGACAATGGTGTGCTCTACAAACTCATTGCACCATCGCTGTAGGTTTGGAAGCTTCTCCATCTCACTGCTCAACGCACCGCCCAGGCCGAAACCTTCTTCGATGGCTGGAATCCAATACGCCACGAAGTTGGCAACAATGTCCACAAATCCCAGCTTCTCTCCTCCAAAGAATCTCTTCCCTTTCAGTTCATCTTCTAGTACTTTCAATGCCTCACACGCCTCTGCTATTGCCTCTTCTTTCTCCTTTCCTTGCCTTCTCCTTGCTTTCATTATAGCACCTAGAAGCTGGGTGATTATATATCCACATAAAATCGAGAAACAAAATGAGAAACGAGACCTTTGTTTGATAATGATTTCATTTTTAGTTTTTTGTTTTTAAAAATTAAGTTTATATTAACACTACTACTCTATTTCTTTATTTTGTGTGATCTATTTTTTAGAAATAAATTAGTCATAAAATGGGATTCTAGAGAATATTAATGGTTTGTGTGGAAGATGAACTTTTTTACAGGTTGAAATGCCTCGAATCTGATATCTAGATGCTTCGTATTTATGTTATTTTGACCTAAGGTTTAGAGGAGTGCACGCTATATAAACTCTCTAATTCTATTGGCACCTTTGACTCTATAGTATGAAATTTTTTCTTTAATAAAATTGCTTTCTCCATCTTCCCACACATGTAGCTAACACATTACATTATCTTTTATATACTATGTAAATCTATGTGTCAATTCTCCTAATGTATTTACGTTTTTAGCTTATCTTTATTTGTCGATTTCATAACATAGAATTTTATTGTGGAAGTTTAAGGGTTTTTTTTTTTTTTTGAACAAGTGCAAAATTAAAGATAATAATAGATAAACATAGACTTCATCTCTACACTAATTGAAAATAAAATTAGAATAACTCATATATATTTTATAAAGATAATAAGATCTCTTCATTTTTCTAATATGAGATGATCTTCAACCAGCCTTTTCAAGATGATATCTCTTTAACTTCGCTATTCTTAGGCTAGATTCAAATTTTGGACAAAATACTCGTTTGAGCTTCGTGATATTTTTGACACGATGCTAAATCACCAGTTAATAAAAAAACTTAAGCTGACAAATTAGGGTAAATTTAATTAAGTCAATATTTCAACATTCACCAACACTTGTGAACTTGAAAATTTTCGATAAAGACACAACAAATTCATCCATTCAAGATTCATAATCAATTTAAAAATTATAAGAGATGTAAATAAAATCGGAAAAGTAATACCTTGTCATTCAAGAAATTGGCCCAAAAGAGTGCAAGAGCTTTGTGATAAGGATGTTGGGGCAAAATGGGATTGTCCTTCCAAGTCTCTTCTATGTATTGAAGAATAACAATGGACTCTGCAATGGGTTTTCCGGCATGGACGAAGACAGGGACTTTCTTGTAAACAGGATTGAATTTCAGTAACAAATCACTCTTCTTCTTATATACTTCTTCTTCAATATAATCATATTCAATGTCTTTCAGTTTCAAAGCCAATTCTACTCGTCGGCTGAAAGGACTGAACCATGCCCCAAACACCTCCACTTTTTCTCCCATTTTTTTTTATCTCCTCTTTCTTTAATTTCCTTGCTATTGCCTTACCTAATATGCTCCATTCTTTTCTTTTATACCAACTCCTAATGGTTTGCTTTATTTTAAACTAAAATTTGTGGAATAATATGATCATTAAAGTCGTAAGCCAATGCGACATCAAACTGGGTATATTATTCAAAATCAACTTGTCTTCTACAAAGATAAACCATTATTATTCTTATCAAATATTCATGGTTGGTAGTTAGCCTTTTGTATTTCTATCTCTAATTTTTTAGTTTAATCTCTATTTGGTCTATAAATTTTGATCTTTAGATTCCAATATTTTACACTTTTACTTCCAAATTTTCCGTTATTACTCATTTTGGTCTTTGATGTTAACTATCATTTTTTAAATAAATTTTTATTATTAATTTTAATATGATAAAAAAATTAGTGAAAACTAATTTTTTTTATATATAGATAATCTTAATTTTTAAAAATTAATTAATAGACATTGACGCTAAGGTTCAAAATTGTTTATCTAATAAAAAATCAAGTTTAAAAGTGTAAATTTCTTGAGACTTAGAGACTAAATCAAAACAAAACTTAGAGCTCAAAAGTAAAAATATAATATTTTGAAATGCAAAGACCAAAATGAAATTTAAACTCAAAATACAAATATAAACGTGTAATATTTAAAATTTAGAGATCAAATGAAAAATAAACTCAAAATCTGAATCTAAATAGTATATTTTTTCCCAAGAATTATTTTTAGGTGGGTCCCTGGATTCAACCAATCTTTTTTGGATTTATAAAGAATTTAATTTATTTATACCAATGTTATTTTCAATAAAAAAGGTTTAATTATAAATTAATTTCTGAAGGTAAAATATTCATTATAAATTGAAATAGTTTTGTTTTTGTTTGTAAGGTCTCTATTTTGGGCCGATGAACTTTGATTCAATGAAGTAAGTCTAAACATCGTATCATAAGTTTAGCTATTGAGGGTGGATAAACTTATTAATCTAAATAAATTTTTAATGACGTGGATTCGATTTCTCCCTAGTCGAGCAAGATAGTGTAGTTGTTATATGTGAGTTTGATGTTAGAGGATGAATTTCATACAACCAAAACTTGACATATCATCATGCCATAACCTCATTTTATTAAATTTGGGTAAAATAAAGAATTAATATACATCCCTAAATTGAATTTTGGAGACAAACACATAACAAACAAAAATGTCATGTGTCTTCAATTTAAGCATCTAATCACGACAACATATGTAATCAAGCTTGATAGCGATCAAACACACTATCTATTATTTGGCTGGTGACCCAACGGGGCTAAAATTGTAAAGTAGATTAAGTTGCTTGGGCCAAGATCAACCCAATCCAAGCTCATGGTAGAAATTCGGTCAAAAACAAGATTGAATCTAAACCAAATCCAATTGTTGGACCTAAAGGACAATCAAGCCCAAGCCCACTTAAGACCTATGAATTCTATAAACAATGGCCCTATCCTTCATCTTTTTAGAGAGATCTTTGGAATAATTGAAGATCGAAGCTCTCTAACTCTAAAAATCAAGAATATATTTATTTTGAAACTCTGGGGATTAGAAGCATGAAGTTCTAAAATTCTAAAGACGGTAACTCTCTTAAAAATTTTCAGAAAGATAAAAAAATTTCGATTAAGAGAAAACATCAAAGATTATATATTAAAAATTGTACTAATACTACTTAAATAAATACCAATACAAAGTTATTTATCCATGAAGCAAGTCCAATACTTGGACCACTAAAACACATCTAAATAATTTCCCTTTTACTTTAAGGATACTTTAAGAAATATGCCCATCAGCAACATCATCAAACATTTTATTTAATTGAACCTTTCTGAACATTCCAATAAAATTGAGATCCTACCATGAAATATATTTGTAACTCCCAAAACTTAAACTAGGTCTTTACTATAGACATGCATGCATACATTTCAAAACAACATTTTTCCATGATTAGATAAAAGACCAAAATTAATAATTTTATTAAAAGTAACTAAATGAAATTCATTTAATAGAGTACCCTAAAAAAATGAAATAAAGAGAATACCACATTAAAACATAATCCAAGACAACCAATTTGCAAAAAGAAAATCAAAACTGAAAATTTTCTAAATCCAACAATTAACTAAATTTAAAATCGCGAAGACATAAAAAAAATTGAGAGGAAGCGTTGACTGGTTCCAATGGCTTGATCACGAATTCTGCTTGTCATTCGCTGGCGGCGTATTCTTTTGTCTGAAAAAATAAATGTGTGAAAGAGTGAGTATAAAATACTTAGTAAGTAATCCTATTATCGGGGTTAGATGCATTTATGTCCAATAAATGCAACCTTGTAATGAGACATGCAATAACCTCTACTATTTCTAGATGACCATCTGGTGAATAGTTTAGTCCGACCGACTGTACATGCAATGTACCCACAAACCTCTGGGAAAATCTCGAAGGAGATCACTAACCTCTAGTTAAATCCCGAAGGATTGGTGAAATCCCCAAGGAGATCACTAACCTCTGATGAATCTCGAAGGAGACACTAATCTCTAGTGAATTCCGTAGAAAACACAAACCTCTTGTGAAATCCTGAAGGAAACACCAACCTCTGATGAATCTCGTAAGAAACACAAACATCTGGTAGGTACATGTCTACGAATAGGAGGTAACCATCGCTAACATAAATATCATGCATCGCAAAATAAAGTCCCACGCATAAGTCATAACATAAAGCTCATCCATCCTCATACATGCCAAATAAAATCTAGATCACGCTGACACATTCGTGTAAAATATCTTATAAAATAAGACCATGCCCATTCTTATCACATACATCAAACATGACAGTCGTATGTTCATATTTCCTCTCTAATCAGGCATCATGATTCATACAATCTTAGGACCATCAAAATTATCCTTAATCTTATCGCTCGACATAAAGGTGGTTCTAGTAATAAGATTACTTACCTCAAGTTAGACAAAAAAATGTCATCACGACAACAATCTCCATAAAAATTCCTGAATTAAAGCCTAGAACAAATATCCCAATTTTAGGTCACAACTAATCACTAAATTAACCAAAATTTAATCCCAAAATAATTCAACGAAAGAGTAGTTTGATCCGAAACCACTTCCAAAATTCAATTAAGGTGCCCAAACTAGAAAGTGTTCCAAAATCAACTTCCTAAATCATCATGAAAACAAAACCCAAGCCAAACTTTAGTGGGTATTTGAGATTAAGTAAAATCCACTAAAAAATACTAGCAACATCTCATCCAAAAGTACCGATATCACCAAACTTGTCTGTTGAAGTTGCTGGACAACGACTTTAAACCCCTCAAGAATTCAAATGCAACCTTCTAGTTTCACAATGAAATCAAACCATGCCAAGTTCTTAGTGGGTAATAAAAACTTTCAATCAAAACCTATAAAAGCATCAAAACTTACTAAAAATACTAAGATTCCGGTGACCTTTAGTGCTGGCGGTGACAACCTACGATGACAACGAGTAGAGGGTTGGGCAGCGGTAGAACCAGGTGACTAAGAAGGCAATGCGACGAACGAAGGAGTTCGACGTGGACTTCGATAGAGACAAAGGGAGGCACGACATCGACGGATCTAGGCTGAGACGCACAAACGAATGGACTCGAAAGTGTTGGGTTGTATGTCTTAAAACTCGCAGTTTGTAAATACTAAACATATTCTATTTTGCAATAAAGATGTTACTAAGGTATATTCAGTAAAGTTGTTATTGAATATGTAAATTGCACTTGTTAAAGCCTAAATCCAATAAGCTAACGAACCCCTGACTATAACATGAATACTTGAACTTTATGTAGAGACATAAAAGTAGATCTAGTTCGAGTATATAGCCAAAAAGGTCTATAAGTATAGGGATAAAACTGGGTACTTTATCCTGGAAATACTATGGATGCAACCCACTTTGTATTTAAGACAAACAATGTGATCCTGAATCGTTCATGTAGAGAGACATGCGAGTAAGGCATCCTATACAAAAGATGTTTGCATGAGACCAGACCATAAAATAGTCACTTTTCTTTATAACTTCGTTTGTTGTTAAAATTGATTATTTCATTTCGATGACCTAAGGTAATCAATCTTAATCTTGAGTTAACTATGAACTCATGTTTATTCGGGATTATCCTTTAATCTGCATGGGTGTGAGTGGTCAACATCACCGCTCAATAAGCTTCCAATTTTAGGGATAAGACTGAGTAGATACCTAGGGACGTAGTCCTGCAAGATGAAATTCACTCCTATACGATTTCGGAGTTAACAGATAAGTTGTTCCCTTAAATACTAGTTCCTAGTCTTGAATAAGATGCCCCACATTCTCTATGACTGAGAGGGACTCAGTTTATTGGTAGGACCATAAACCAATTGTTCATTAGTGGATCATTGGAGACTTAAGGAGCAAGATGTATTATAAGGGTAAAACGGTAATTTTGACCAAGCTGTAAATACGAATAAACTGCGAAGGATCGACTTATTGATCATGGTTAAATCAAGCGGACAGAAATAAATCTACGAGAGTGTAGCTACTGGGCTTTAATGGGGTGTTCCGATAGTTAAATAATGTTGGTTAATTCGATTAAAAGAGTCTAGTCAATTAATCTCGAATCGTTGGAGCTCATGATCTCTAGGTCCATTAGATCTCCTGCTAGCTCATATCGGACTAAACCTTAGAACAATGTGACGGGTGAGTTTGAAGTGTCCATATTCGAATTAAGGAATAAGCGTTACATATATGCAATATATTAACGACGTATAATTCAATTGGGAATTGAATGATAAAGAGAGAGTTAGAGATATTTAAATAAGATTTAAATATCAAAACTATGAATAAAAATAACTTTGAAAAAGTCACAATAAATGAATTCATATTTTACTTGAATAAATGCATATTTCTACTTTTTAACTTGCTCGGGATGACCGAGAGCTAAATAGGTCTTGAAAAGAACCAATGATTTATGTGTTAATTCCCTCAATTTTGCTTCAATTCTTTGCTTAAAATGTTTATATTATAAGTAAACAATCGTGACATCAATGGAGTCATCATGAAAAATTTGGAGTTAAATCAAGCCCAATTAAGACAAAAGAATCATTTAAGAAGAAGATCAACGCCAAATTACCTTTCTACCCCTCAGCCAAAGCAAAACAACACATTTCAGAAATACTCGGAGCGTCACAACGCTCCCAAAAAAATACAACCCAACGTTACCTCGATGCTATAAGACATAATGCTAATTTTGCTACAAAACAGTGCAGCGTCGCAATGCTCTGGAGAATGATGAAAAAATAAAAAGCGCAAGCACCTGCGCAAGCCAGTGTCGAGCCCCAAATTTGCACTGCGACCCTTTTCAGTACCAAGAAAATTTATTAAGCATACACTCTCAACCAAAAGGTGAGAGGTTTATTTTATTCCCAATCCAGATTTGTGTTAAAGATAAAAGGAAAAGAAACCAATCTCCTAGTTGGTTGTTAAAACAGTTTGCAAATAGGGCACAAGCTTAGATTTTGGAGGCAAAACCTGTTTGACCAGGCTGTGGTTCACAATCTCTTCACTCCATTTGCTTAAATTTGGAAACTTGTTACTTGTCAACAGCTCAAATCCAAAACCAGCTTCAACCGCAGGAACCCAATAAGCTACTACAGCCCCAACAATGTCCACAAATCCAATCTTTTCTCCTCCAAAAAATTTCTTGTTTTCAAGTTCCTTCTCAAGTGGTTCTAATGTCTTCGCTGTTTCTTCTACAGCCTGCTCTCTCTCTTCTCTTTTGCTTCTAGCAGCCTTCAGTATAGCAGGCACAACCTGTCATGAATGGATATATTAAAAACATATTAAACTACTCTTTTCACATTCGATTTTTAAACCATCACTCAACTCAAAAGTTTAAACTGATCCAACCATCTATATGCACATTTAAACGCAAAGAAATCATCGAATAAAAGATCCAACAAGTTACTAAAGTAATCATATGATTAAGCAAAAGAGTAATGAATAGAAAGTATGTGTACCTTGTCATCAATAAACTTAGCCCAGAACCTTGCTTGGGCTCTTTGATAGGGATCTTGAGGGAAGAAAGGGTAAACTGAATTCCAAATTTCATCAATGTATTCAAGGATGATGGTTGACTCTGAAATTGGGTTTCCATTATGAACAAACACAGGAACCATCTTGTAAATTGGATTGTATTTGAGAAGCAAATGGCTTTTATTCTTCAAGTTTTCCTCAATATATTCGTATTCTACAGCTTTGAGTTTCAAAGCAAACTCCACTCTGCGGCTAAAGGGACTCATCCATGCCCCAAATACTTGCACTTCTTTCCCCATTATTAATTTCTCTCTGCAACAAAAAACTGGTGAATTATTTTGAATTATGATAAAGTAGTGGTTTGTTTATATATATATATATATATATATAGGAAGAGGGAAAGGGAAAGGGAAAGTACGTGTGTTTTGTCAAAGATGAGATTTGTTTAATATTCGAAATGTGTAGAAATATCTCGATTTCTTGAGGTGGAGTTTAACGTTGTCGTAAGCCATTATGTAATTGTTCATCATATATTTAGACATTGGTTCTTTTTTTTCTTTGTTGGTGGAGTTTAATGTTATCGTAAGCCATTATGTAATTGTTAATTAACATATATATTTAGACATTTTTTTTTTATTATCTTTTTTATTTTTTAAATTTTCTACATGAAAATTAACACATACATTCAAAATTCAGGTTTATTTCACAGTTTTTAATCATTTATTTGAGAATAAGCTATTTTTATACATTCTTACAAGAGTTTTTTTCCTCAAAACGGTAGGCTTTCTCTTTTCCCCTCTTCATCATCTCTTTCCTTTTATATATAATTTCATTTTGAATATAGTTAATCAAATAATGCTAATCCAACAAAATTAATATAAATATTTATTTCAATAAATCAATAATAATCTACTGAAATATTTACTTTAATTTATTATAAAAATTTAATGAATGCAATTACTTTTTTATATAAATTATCAATAAACTTAGCCCAAAACCTTGCTTGGGCTCTTAATTAGTGTGAAATTTCATTTTTCAATAATAATAATTGATTACTTATTTTTTTTAATAATCAAGCAAATATTTATTGAGGTTAATTTTAGTTTGATCCATTATGAACTTATAATCGTTATTGATTGTTTATAATTAGTTACCTATAATTATTTCATTCATTACTAACATAACATTTAATAATTTTTTTTTTAATATTCTTTATTAACCTATCATATTTTTATCTCATTTTTAACGATTTATATTATATTTTATTTACTAAAATATATCTTTGTATATTATTTAAGTTAAATTAAAATTATTAAGGTTGAATTTAATTAATTATAAAAGTGATTAAGTATTAAATTATAACTAAATATATTAGTCAGTTAATTTGAATTATAGATTTATTCAATTTTCAAATATTTATAACGAACCATTAATGATTCTTAATTAATTAGTTTTTATTAATATTAAATGATATTTATTGTTTAGTTAATCAATCTATCACAATAATATAAAATTTTTTTATTTCACTTCGTAAATTAAATACAAGCATAATTTTTTATTTATAAAATTCTTATTACATTTTTCATATACAATCAAGCATAATTATATTTGATTTTTAGATATTATCCTCGAATATTTTATTTTCAGACATTTTTATTAGAAAATATTTATAAAATCATAAACTAAATAGAATAAAACAAAACTATACGATAATTGTTTGGTTAAGTATAGTCAAACAAAAAGAAAAAGAATTTATTCGTCGAGTATCGTCAAACAAAAAGAAGAATTTATTGGTTAAGTCATTATTACCTATTAGTAAAGGCAGCCGAGGGGTTTTTTCTTTGGATATATAGCACAGAAGTCTAAAAAGTTAAATTAAGTTCAAGGAATTTAATCCTTAAACTTTGAGGAAATTAAATTTGATCCTATAATTTTATTTTTAAAAACTCATAAATATACTAAACACAAATTTAAAATAATTTTAGAATTTTAGTATAAAACATAAGATTCAAATTTAAAGCAATCAATTATAAAAATCAACTGATTTGGGGTATTTTGATGACTAAATCTTGAAGGAAGTACGATGACTAAATCTTTGAATTACGATTTTCCTTCGAGAAACTGATTTGGGGTATTTTGATGTCGTATTATTCGGTTGAGTCTAAAAAATTTTAGATATAAATACAATTTTGTCCTTGTATTTTTTATTATATTTTTCTATCTTTGCACTTTTAAAAAGTGATCATTTTGATCTCTTCATTTTTTTTTTAAAATTTTTAAAGGACCAAAATGATAATTATAAAAATACAAAGATACCAAAAGGAATCAAAATTCAAAGTAAAAAGATAAAAATGAATATTTTGAAAGTATATAGATAAAAATAAATTAATTAAGTTAAAAATATAGAGACCAAAATGAATATTTTAAAAAGTGGATTAAAATGAACCAAGATGAAAATAGTTTTTAAGCCAAAATTTTGGAGGAAATATTAAATTTACCCCTAACAAGTCAGGAGCCAATTTAGGGATTCAATCTGATGTCATTAAAACTTGATTAAATTACTCAAAGGGTAAAGGGTGGGATAACTTTTCCATTCCTTAATTAGTGAATAACAAGAAGAGATAATTAAATCAAAGAAAACACTTATAAAACAAAGATAAATAAATAAATAAATAAATAAATAAAAACAAGGGAAATGATTCATCTTCCTACACATATATAGTAAAGAAAATATTAAAAATATATCCATGAAGATAGATAATGGTAGAGTAGATTTGAACTTTCAACGTTAAAAAAGATATTACATGTCAATTATCGTTGAACTATGCTCGCTTGGACTAAATTTCACTTTATTTAAACACAAACATCATTTACTTATAATTGATACATACTCTTTCTCTTGAAATCGAAAGCTCAAATTCTCATACCTCCATATTTGTCATAAGTTTATTCTTTACTAATTCAATTATATTTAAGAAATGAAAACCATGTGCGTTCAAAGAACAGCTTGCACATGGGCAATAAGTTTATGTTCTAGGAGAATTCACATTATAAGAAGGTAATTAGTCTATTCTAAAGATGTCCAATTTCTCCGTGGACCTCATTCTGAATGGGACAAGAATTCCCCGATTAGACAGTAAATGAGGGAGGGAGTGGGAGAAAAAAATTCTCCACGAGTTAAACGGGACGGGGACGGGGAATGCATTCCCCGCTCCGTTCCCCGTCCCCACCCCGATTAACTTCTACATATTTATTTAGTATAGTTATCTAATGTTATGTTATTATTATTATTATATAAATATTACATTTAAATTTCAAATTTGATTATTTATTACGAAAGATAATGAATATGTTTAAATTTAGATTATATATATGAATAATTTAATTTATATTTATTTCTTTCTACTAAAAAAAATCTAATTAGCTTTTTTAGGCCAATATTTGAGTAATTTATCCTTAAATTCAAATTGTTAAAACTAACCATAATAACCAATTTAGTGATAACGTTAATTATTTAATTACAATTTGTTCATATTAGTGATTTAAATTGATTTTTTTTATAAAAAAGAAAAAAAAAGTAACGTGGAAAAATTCCCCGTAGGGAACTCGATCCCCGCGGGAGTCTCCACCTCGATCCTCGTGGAGAATTTCACGGGGATGGGGAATGAAATGGAGAGCGGAGATGGGGATGGGGAATGGCATCCTCGGCCTCGCCCCACCCCGTGGACATCTCTAGTCTATTCGATCTAAACATGCCTCTGACTTGATTCTCCTCTCTAACTGACTTGATTCTACCTTGACCCCAATCAACTAATTAAGCACATGAGTATTTGTAGCAAATATTACACTGGTGTTTATTCCTACATACAAATTTATTGTTCATGACACGTGAAAGGTGATGTAAGTTTTGCTTAGCCAAAATTTTCAACCAACAAGACCTAACAATAAAATTTTAGCATATTATTACACATTTTTAACACATAGGATTATTATTATTATTATATTATATGGTGGAAGAATCAAACTTCTGTCCTCGAGATTGATAACACAAGTTTTATACTAGTTGACCTAGGTTCATGTTAGCACTCATAAATTTAATTATTAGACACGAACACCATAAAAATCCATAATTCCTCCGATTCTTCTTGTATAACTTTGAGTCATTTTAAGAATTAGTAATTTAGATCTTCTTTATAGCTTGAGTCATGTATCATCCTTTGTGTATATGTACCCTTATATACTTCTTTGTAAGAAAGAATACACTTAGCTATGTTAATATATATCGTATGTCAATTAAGCTATGCTCAATTTGATATAGGTACGATCCTAGATTTGAAGAATTTTTTTTTTTTAATCTTATTATATTATTTTGTTTAATTCAAGCCTTCTTTATTTGATGTATATCTATAAATTCGTTTTACTTGAAATCCTGCACGTATTAATATATACTATTAACAAACTCAAATCAACATTATTAGTTTGTTATAATAACGGTAATAATTTTAAATGGTAAAACTGTTTTCAACTGTAGCAAAATATCAATCTACCAGTGATAGATCGTGATATACCACGATAGACTTCTATCATTGACACTAATAGATAGTCATAAAAGTCTATCACAGTCTTTTGCAGTCTATCACTGATGGATACTGTCATTTTGCTATATTTGTAAATAAGTAGACTCATTTTTCTTTATTTGAAAACTATCCTAGATTTAATTTTTTTTTATTAAAATATCATTTTGATATTTATACTTTGAATTCTATTTCATTTGAATTTATGTATTTTTAATTGTCTAATTTTAGTAATTGTACTTTCACTTAAATCTTATATTTGATGTTTGATTTATCAAATTAAACAAATAATAACAATAATAATAACAACCACAATAATAATAATAATAATTTTCATAAAAAAAATGCGCTACTTGAGTATATGTTATAGGGACTATTTTTTTTTGAAAAAAAATCAACCATGAAACTAATTATAATAATAATTTGAAGGAACTCTTAAAGAAGAGTATCCACGAGCGCGTTCAGATCTTTCCTATTTCATTGTGACCGAATTACCACACACATATTCTAACAAACAGGTATGCATTTTAACACTAATTAACGGTATACTTTGACAAATAAAATACAATAGATTGAGTATACATACTAGCTGAAGACTGTCTTCACTTTGAGCTCAACCCAGCGGAAGCAAACCCTCTACGGTCTTTATTGCCCAGCAAACAGTCGGCTACTAGTAGCATGATCGTCTACACGAACGACAGCGCATGAACAGCAGGACCGGGGACAACACCATCACTTAGAGCCCTTGGTATTCTTGGAGTGAGAATCCAAAGAGTGGTCTTTGATGGAATTGGTAGAGGAAGGAGGAAAGGGATGATCGTGTAGCACGACAAACAAGTAGAAGAAAGCTATCGTATAACAGATGCTTGTCGCTTAGAGAAAGGTACACGATCGTGTAGGTTTTACAAAGCGATCGTTTAGTAAAGAGTAAGTAATCGTTTAGAAAACTCGGCGTGCTAAACAATCATTTAGAGAAAACTAAGCGATCGTTTAGTACGCGAGGTGTGCGATCGTTTAGGCGATAAGGCATTATCGTATAAGCTCTCAACTAAGTGATTGTTACGTTTTCACACCTTGAGCAACTTTTTCGAACTCTTTGCCAAATGAAAAAAATTTTCATTTTATTCTTCTATTACAATAACCGAAATTGATTTTCCCGCTAACACACGATTCAGGAGAAATATCTGGCCAATAATCACATAACCAAACAATCAATTAATAAATGAATATATCATATTATATTATTAACTTATAGTTTGATTAAAGGTCTTCTTTTTTGGTAAAAAAACAACATATCAAATTAATAGTAATGTAACAAAAATTATGCGCCCTTTTGTTACTATTCCCCATTTTGATACTAAAAATACTTTTTCGTATCCCTATGAATCAGATAATATCATATATTTACTATAGTAATTTCTCATCTACTTGATATAAATCATATTTATATCTAATTTCTCCAAAATAATGTATCTCATACATTTAGTCAATTATATCATATATAATTAACCAGTTCAATTATATCATATATAATCGAACTCCCTCTCGTCAATTTGAACATTTCAAACTGATCCAAAAATTGATTCTCGACTTTATTCAAGCTACCTAGGGGACCTTGTGGACATGTGGCTCAAAGGTCCAACGGTATATGAATAGCTGACTAAACTCTTTAGCCATGATAACCACCATCTGTTAACTGCCAGACATTCCATTAAAGACCAACAGCTGAACTCTTTTTATCACAGATATATTTTTGTGTCCATCGAATATAACCAATCATGAGTACGATGATCTTTCACAGATGCTCGTAAGTACAGTTGAGCCAATTTACCGTTTTTCCCCTGTAGTTACATCTCACTCTATAAGTACCACTGATTCCTCTAATGAACAATACAACATAGTCCAACTATATGTGAACACCTATCGGGCTAAGAGAAGGTGTGTGGCGACACATCGTTCAAGCCCTGGAATCAGCCCTTAAGGGAACTATTTGTCTACTTCCCTTGCTTTGGGGAGGGAGTGAATTCCATCTTGTGTAGCTGAGTTCCCAGCTCCCAAATTAGACGAATCCATAAAATGGTAGGTTTGAGTCGGCGACCTGACCATTCGCACCCATACAAATCAAAGGACTGCCCTTAATGGCAGGAGTTCCCAACTCACTCAGGACTGAGGTCATGTTACCTATGGTCATCCTAGTGAAGTGAAGTCTCTGTCATGAATAGTGTTATATAACGAGACGTCAACACTTTGTGATCAGGTCTTATACAAACTCTTTATATAAGACGCCCCTGTTCGCATATCCCTTACACGAATGATTAGGATCAAACCAAGATAAGATTTCCCTCCTATATTCATATACTACAGACCATTTTGGTTATCACTTAAGACATGATCCACTTGTATGTCACCACATACATGCTTAAGTTACATCTAGATAACCAGAGATTTTAGGTTTATAGGTTTGTGGTAAAGCAATTAAAACAAATTAACTGAGCAAAATCAAGAAGTAAAGTAAAATATCATATATAATACATCACAAACGTTCGTACAAACTGTTTACAAACTATAGAACATGAGACTTTATGACATCAACCCCAATATAATTAACTTAGAAGATTCAACTTTTGAAATACATAACTAACATGGACAAAATTCAAACTACAAAATGATAGCTAGCCAATCACACAACAAAAAAATATATATATATATATCGAAGGATAGAGTTTTTATTTTTATTTTTTTCTAATGGTTGGGGTTTTTATTTTTAATTTACTTCAATTTTTTTAATATCTTCAATCAAACATTGTAAATTTCGATAGGATGACCCATCTTCACCAACACTATCGTTGGCTAGTTTTGCTAACTCTGCAATGACATTCTCCATTTTCTGATCTTGATGTTCCATTATAGACCTGACCATGGTCTCCACAGTAGAGCGGTCAAATGAATCCTCCATTTGAACCCCAATTTTCCAGACCTTAGTAAACCAGGTTGCATTACTGGGTTGGTCTCCAATTTGCGGCCAACAGATCATAGGAACCCCAGCAGCCAGGCTCTCCATTGTAGAGTTCCATCCTGAATGAGTCAAGAACCCACCAATGGCTTCGTGGCTCAAAACCTCTTCTTGCGGAGCCCAATTCACAATCACCCATCTTCCCTTTTCCTTCCTATCCATAATTTCTCTAATAACCAACTCATAGTCTTCCCCTGCCTCTTCAATTAACACATCTGAGCTCAACACTAACACAAATGCCTTTCCGCCGTTCACTAACCCATTCCATAACTCCTTCAATTGGGAGCTTGTTCGCTTCACCAAGCTTCCGAAGCTGACAAACACCACGGATCTTGGAGCCTGTGAGTCAAACCACGCCAAGCAACTGTGATCTTCTTTCCAAAATTCAAATTGGGACTGGGCTGAGTTCTTCAACAGAGAGTGAATTGGTCCAATTGTGTAAACTTTGTTATATATCTTGGAAAGATTCGTCACAAATTCACCTTCGAGTTTGTCAAAGGTGTTGAGAATTACACCACAGGATTTAGATGTGGCCAAGATTTGGTTCACTAAGTTCATCGGGTCCTGTTTTGCTACATCTTCGACTGACCAAATTCCTGGCAAATCTTTACATCTTAAAAGCCCTTCTCCACCAGGAATTCCACGGAGGAGTTGGTTTGAATTTCCCACTACAAACAGAGAAAATTAAATGGGTTTAAAGTTTTAACTCAAATTATCAATCTCTTATGCAGAAAATTGAATCAACGAAGTTACCTGGGTATGGAATTTGGCCGTCTTCAAGAAGCTTGGGAATGGAGAAGAAAAGAAACAAGAAACGGGCGCTGAAAGTAGAGAAACAAAATACAGGGATACCCAATTCTTGAGCTATATCCATTGGAAAACGAAGAATGACATCTGTAATAACACAAGTGATGGGAGAAGTCCCATTATTGTAGGAGAGGAGAAGTTGTCGGAAGAGGGATTTAGTGACTTGGTTCAAGGAAACATAGAGCTTGCCGTTGAGAACATTGTGGGGTTCATCCGGCGGGAGGCCGTCGGAAATGGAGTGGAAATGAAGGGAAGGAAGTTGGGGGGTGGGGCGGTGGATGCGGCGGTGGTTGTGGTGGGTGTTAAGGAAGGTGACTTGGAGACCGGCGTTGCAGAGGAGGTGAGCGAGGCAGAGGAAGGGCTTGATGTGGCCGTCGGCCGGAAAGGGAAAAAGGAGGATGTGATGATGGGTTGGAATATGAGAAAGCTCCATGAAAATGGAAGTTGAGGAGGTTGAATCTGATTGTGTATCAAATTCAAATTGATTAAAAGAGTATTATAATTTAATAATTTATAGAGATAAACTTAATAAAATTGTAACTGGAGCAGAGAATTATTTGTGAGTTGAGTAGTGTAAGTAACAATTTTTTGTGAAAGTTAATAAAATTGTGTATGTAACGGAGAATTGAGTTTAGTTGGTCGAGGATATATGATTGTAATTTCTTTTTTGTCACATACACAACTATGATTTATTATTATTATTATTTTAAATTGACTTAAAATAATGTTTCATATTTTAGAATTAAAAGGAATTTTTGTTTAAAGGAACATTTTTTTTCACTTTTTAAAATAACTATGAAATGAAAATTTAAAATTAATTTTTAATAGTAATGAAGAAATAGAGAATTTAATTAATTATATATATATTTTGAATTATTTTGAATTAGTTAATTGACATTAATATTAAAGACTGGAAGTTAATATTAATAAAATCGAGGTTAAACGTGTAAATCTTTAAAATTTACAAGATCAAACTAAGATAAAACTCAACTCTCAAAGATAAATTGTAATATTTTAAAATCTAGAGACTCAATTGAAATCAATTTCAAAACTTAAAAGACTAAAAATTTTACATTTTGAAACCTATAGACCTAATAGGACTTCGACCCAATACTTAGGAATTAAGATAATATTTTTCCAAAAAACAAATATGAATATATATATTTTTTTAAAGTTGGTCATTTAAAAAAATGGATTTTTTAAATATTAAAAAAATAGATTTAAATGCAATATATATATATATATGTATATATGCTGTTTAGTTTAGATATATATGTATGTATTTATATATGCTCTTTAATTTAGATGATTAATTTTTTTTTTTTTTGATGTCAAATGGAAGAAAAAAAATTTTAAAAAATTATCATTATACATATAAAAATTACTAAATTTCATCAACGGTAGTTTATTGAGATTTTTAATTCAATATTGTGGTTAATAATTTCACTAAAAAAAATGTACAAAGAGATAAATTGATAATCTTGTTGCTGAATATTTATGAATACATTTATATAATCTCTGTTCCAATCAAAATCATTTTTCATAGCGAACGCCCAAAAAAATATTCCATATATTTTGGTAACTGGTTTTATCTAATGTAATCTCTAAAATCATTTTTGTTTGTTTATTTATTCAATTCTATGAGGATTTTCATTAAAGAATCCATTGAATAAATTTATAATTTATATAGTATAGTAACTTTCTTTTACTTCTTTTCAAATTTTATTCAATTGGATAGGGTAAAAAAAAACTTTCATTTATATCTATTTTTTTTTCTAAAAAACATACATACATTCTAATCTAAATTTTAATTTTAAAAAAACAAGTCAAAATTAAAAAAACATATATTTATATCTAAATTAAATACTTTATTTAGTTATATGACGTATTAAAAAAATTATGTTAGGATCTTTAGTTATTTGTATTTCTTTAATACATGCAATCAATATTCGTCGTGTGTGTGTGGTTTTTTAAGGAAATTCAATTAAGACAAAACATAACTTTACTTCTATAATAAAGCTTTAATTTAGTACTTAGGCCGATAAATTTACCAGAAAAACACAAATTAGAAACTTCATGATTGGGATTCCACGTTATAAACGTGATAAGAACAGTTTAATTTGTTCCAATCATTTCTATGTTTGGTTTAGTAGTAAATTAATAGAAAGATAATGGGTCATGGCGGTGCTCAATGGAAAATTGTTCAAATTAATCCAACATTCAAAATTTCTTTTTAATGTAATTGACCTTTTTTTTTTCGGAAAACTTGTTTTTTTTCCTTTTTTTTTTCTCCGTTTTAAAGATGCGAAAATACCCACTTTATCCTTAGTTTCAAATGAATCACTTCTCACTTCTCCTTTACTTTTTGGGCTTAGTGTTTGTCTTATATTACAAAAACATCACACATACCGAAAATTATCTAAGTTTAAACTTTATGAAGCCATTTAAAAGTAATATACTTTAAAATTTGGCTCAATTTATAAGCATGGTTGGAAAGAACACAAAAAAAAAAAAAAGTATGAAAACGACTTTCATTTAGTTAAAATGGAGTTGTATCGACAAATACATAACCAAAACAAAATTATCGTTCGCGCAAAAAAGTGAGCAATAGTTGATAGCATGTACGTGATTGATGAACTCAGGTGACATCAATTTGGAGATACTTTTAATGATTCAAAATCAATTTTAGTAGTATGAAAATGTGAATAAAAGTGTAAAATTAAACATTGAATTAATTTTTAGTGGTTAAAAATGTGTTTCGAAGTGATTTTAATTACTTCAAAATCATTTCCAAACATGCACTTATCCTCATGTTGGCAAAACAATGGAAAATTGGATTTCTATGGAATGAGACAACACCACAAGAATTTTGGGTTTTAATGTCGATTGAAACAAGTGAAATCGGATGTATAATGTCGGTTTTAAAAAAATAGATCTTTAATGTCAGTTTTAAACCGACATTGAAGTCGGGCTACAATGTCGGTTTAAAACCGACATTAAAGGCCTTTTTTTTTTTTTTTTAACTTTCTTAAAAATCTATTTCAAACTAAATGAAATCTTCTCTCTCCTTTCACTTCTCTCTTACCAAACCCTCTCCTCTCTCCTTAGCCTGGCCGTGCACATCAGTTCCATGGATTGTCGTCACCAGTGTTGCTTGGATCTTTGTCGTCATGGGCTTTTTTTGTTGGTGGGTCATCGTCGTGGGTGTTCTTCGATTGTTTTTTGGTTGGTTTTCATCGGCGCGTGGGTGTTCTCGTGGGTTGTCGTTATCAGTGTTGCTTTGATCTCCGTCGTCGTGGGCTTCTTCCAATGGTGGGTCATTGTCGTGGGTGTTCTCTGGTTGTTTTTCGGTTGGTTTTCATCGGTGCATGGGTTTATGGGGGTGTTCTTCATCGGTGCGTGGGTTCTTTGTTGTTCATTGCGTGTTATTTTCGTGGTTCTTCGCGTGTTCCTTCGGGGTGTTCTTCGCCGGCGCGTGGCCCTTAAGTGGCATTGTTCTCCGGTTGTTTTTTCGGTGGTTGTTTGTTGTGGTTGTTCTTTCGGTGGGTCAGCTCGCCATTTGTCTAGCTAGTTCCGATCGTAGAAGTAGGTCGCCAGCATCGTGGTCAGCTCGCCGTTTGTCAGATCTGCCGTCTTAACTTTATTTGCAAAGGTCTGGTGCTCGCCAACGTTCCAATCTTCGAGTTCCGGTTCGGATCTCTTCAAGTTTGTTGGTTGTTTAAGTTGTTTGCTTGGAAAGGTAAAATTTTATTTTCATATGAATTTTCAATTTAGTAATTTAAAGTTATTTCATTCATTTTATTTTTATTTTAATGATTAAGCTTATTGAAATTTTGAAATGTTGGAATTAAATTAGTTGAAGAATATATACTTGGTTGGTAGTCTTGAAATTTGTTGATTATTGATTGATGTGGTTCAAGTGTTATTTCATTAATTTTATGTTTTGTTTCAATGATTATGCTTCTTGAAATTTGTTGATGTTGGAATGAAATTAGTTGAAAATATGTACTTGGTTGATAGTCTTGCTTGGTGTGGTTCAAGTATATATCAAAATCCTTTTCTTTCAATTATATATAAACTAATTTGGTGTTACTTGGATGATTAAGTTTGATTGGTGTGGTTCAAGTGTTATTTCATTAATTTTATGTTTTGTTCCAATGATTAAGCTTCTTGAAATTTGTCAATGTTTGAATGAAATTAGTTAAAGAACATGTACTTGGTTGATAGGCTCAAGTATATATCAGAACCAATTTGTTAATGTTTTAGGATTATTGATTATGGTTAAATCTACAAGCTTATGGTTACGTAATTTTCCCTTGTTATTGTTTGTCTTTTTTGTAGATTAAGTAGCATATTTTACAATCATCGATAAGTCATGGATGAAAATGAATAGAATGTCAGCTGAGTATGGTTTAGGGGTTGAGATGTTTATTAAAAATGATCTACAACATTCAAATATACCAAATGTCATGAGTTGTCCATGTTTGAAGTGTGTGAATGCAAAGACTCTAAATATGAACACAATAAGAGATCACTTATTTTTTAATGGTATAGATCAAAGTTATCAGACATGGATTTTTCACAGTGAATCATTACCGATAAAGAGAAACAATGAAAATGTGTCTACTAGTGAAAGAGACAAAGTTGATGAGGATGATGTTGATGTTGATGACACAATTGGAATGTTTGAGGCTGCATGCAACTATTTTAATGAAAAATTTGAAATTTTGAAGAATTATTAGATGATGGAAGAAACCATTGTACCCAAATTGTAAAACTTTTTCCAAAATATCTATATTGGTAAAGTTATATATCTGAAAGCTAAATTTGGATAGAGCGATAAGAGTTTCACTGAGTTGTTGGAATTAATTCATGACATATTACCTAGTCCTAATGAAATTCCAACTTCTACTTATGAAACAAAAAAGATGTTGGGTACTCTTGGAATGAAGTACGAGAAGATTCATGCATGTAGCAACGATTGTTGCTTGTTTAGAAAGAACTCTCTAATGCAAATGTATGCCCCATTTGTGGTACGTCAAGATGGAAGCTTCATAAAAATTTAAAGGAAAGGGCTAATAATATCCCAACAAAAGTCATGTGGTATTTCTCCCCAGTTCCAAGATTTGAAAGAATGTTTTGAAGTAAAGAAACAACAAGTTTATTGACGTGGCATAAAAAAGAAACAAATAGTTTATTAGAATATCCCAAATATCGTGGGAAAAAAATAGACAATTTGTAGCCAGAGTTTGGATCAGAACCTAGAAATCTTCGTCTTGCTCTTTTGACAGATGGTGTAAATCCTCATGGAGATCTTAGTAGTAGATATAGTTGTTGGCCAGTGATGTTAGTGACGTACAATCTACATCCATGGTTGTGCATGAAGCGAAATTTTTTTATGTTGACTGCTTTAATATTTGATCCTAAACAAATGAAAAATGAGATAGATGTTTATTTAGCTCCGTTAGTAGATGATTAGAAAAAACTTTGGAAAGATGGAGTAAATGTTATGATGCATATGAAGAACAACATTTCATGCTTAAAGCTATTTTATTATGTACCATTTATGATTTTCCTACGTATGTTAACTTGTGTGGTTGTACCGTTAAAGGATATCATGCATGTCCAATTTGTAGAGAGAAAACTTCATCCACTTATTTACCAAAAGGAAATAAGATGACATATCTTGAGCATCGCAAGTTTCTACCACGCCATCATCCATATAGAAAACAAAAGAAAGCTTTTAATGGTGCACAAGAATTAGAATTTGCTCCAGAACCATTGAGTGGGGAAGAAATTCTTGTAGAAACAAGTAAGTATCAATATTCATTTGGTAAGAAAACTATCAAGGAAAAGAACAGTGGAGATAGGCCTTCAACTTATTGGAAGAAAAAATCTATTCTTTTTGAGTTAGAATACTGGAAGTATCTTGACGTGCGACATTGTTTAGACGTGATGCACATTGAAAAGAATGTATGTGCAAATCTTATTGGCATGTTGCTTGATATTCCTGGTAAAACGAAGGATGGAATAAAAACTTGATTAGATTTGGTGGAACTGAACATTAGATCAGAGTTAGCCCCTCAAGTAGGAAAGAAAAAAGTCTTTTTACCTCTCACATGTTATACATTAACACGAGCTGAGAAATTGAGCTTTTGTAAGATACTATTAGAAATTAAAGTACCTGAAGGCTATTAATCGAACATTCAAAGTTTAGTATTGCTCACAAATTTGAAACTTTACGAACTTAAATCACATGACCATCATGTTCTTATGCAACAATTATTACTTGTAGCCATTCGTGATATTTTACCCAAACATGTAAAACTTGCAATTACTCATCTATGCTTCTTCTTTAATGCTATATGTTGCAAGGCGATCGATTCATCTTAGTTAAAGGGTATATAAGAGGATATAATTGTCACTCTATGCCTCTTAGAGAAGTATTTTCCACCATCATTCTTCACAATATTGGTACACCTTGTAGTGCTTCTCGTAAGAGAAGTTGAGTTTTGTGGACCTGTTTATTTGAGGTGGATGTATCCTTTTGAACGATACATGAAAGTGTTGAAAACTTATGTACGAAATAGAAATCGACCAGAAGGATGTGTTGAAGAAAATTATATTGTCGAAGAGACTATAGAGTTTTGTTCTGAATTTGTATCTGGTGTTAATTCTATTGGGCTAAACTCATCAACAAAGAAAGCGAACTCAAATATTGATAGAGCATTTGTTAGCTGCTTCTTTTATCAGACCGAATAAGGATGAGTTGGATCAAGCTCATCTTTATGTCATTCAAAATGTAAATGATGTACTTCCCTACGTCGAATATGTAGATCTCCATCTTATTCTCGTTTTAGGTAACTTGATTATTCAATAATCTACTAACTTTGTCATTTATAATAGGCAACATATGGATATTTTATCTAAGCTCAATTCTGGTAAAAGTAAAAGTAGAAAGTGGCTTCAAGAAGAGTATAATCATACATTCAGTCGGTGGTTGTCCATACGGATAATCTCTAGAGGTCTATTATTTGATGTATAATTAAATGTTAACTACTAAACTATTATAAAATATATTGTAGGTTGCATTGGCTCTCGAAGTTCCCAAAAATTTTATATTGCCTTCTTTAAGATGGATAGCTAATGGACCTTGTCTAACTATGGCAAAATATTATGGTTACGGGGTCAATGGTTACTACTATCACACAAAGAATCGTGATGATATTAGGAGGGTTCAAAATAGTGGAGTTATTATAACGGCTACCACAATGCAAGTCTCTAGTGCTAAGGACAAAAGCCCCGTCATGTCAGATATGACTTTTTATGGTGTAATACGAGAAATATGGGAGCTTGACTATCATGGATTATCATTTCTTTTATTCAAATGTAATTGGGTTGAGAATAAAAATGAAGTCAAAGTAGACGAGTTTGGGTTTATTATTGTGGACCTCAATCGTATTGGACATAAATCAGACCCATTTATTTTAGTTTCTCAAGCAAAACAAGTCTTCTATGTAAAAGATCTCGCAAATTCGGGTTGATCAATTGTTTTAACATCTCCACAACAAACAATTGAAGATGATTTTTATGAAGATGAAATAAGAGATATGCTATAAGAGTGTGGTTATAGAGGTATGCAAAGAATGCCCAATGTTGATACATCTATTGAGATTAATGATGCAACATCCACATACATTAGAAATGATTGTGAGGGTAGATGGGTTGATAAATAATGTATTAAACATGGTATGTCATTTACTATGGTTATATGTATTTAAATATTAAGATTATATGTTTTTTGTATGAGTTTTTTTTTTCTACAGAATGACATGGAAAATTCAGCAAGTAGCAACGAGGATGATAGCAATATGATCCCACAAAAAAATAGCAGAATAAGTATTCCACGTGGCCTAACTACTATGTCTGAGTTGGCACAAATAAGGACATCTAGGCAACAGTTGGCCATTGATTATAATGAACATGGACAACCGATTGGATTTGGTGCAAAGAAAATGCAAAGTTATATAGGAGTTTGTGTTCGACAACAAATACCTATAACGTATAATTCCTGGAAAAAAGTTCCAAACCATCTAAAAAATAAACTTTTTGATTGTGTAGCGGTATGTTTTCTAAAACTTTAATTCATGTGCATAATAGTTTATTAGTTTATTGTTTACTACTTTTTTAATTGTGTAGATGTTGTTCAATGTGGACTTTAAGTCCAAACATGGTATACTCATGTCTCCATCTAGAAAGTTTCGGATTTTCAAGACCACATTGACTCAAAAGTTCATACTTCTATTTAAGGATGAACCCTCGGTCTTGCAATTTCCTTCCAACAATATTCTCATATAGAGCAAGATCAGTGGACATCGTTTGTTAATGAATGATTAAGTGAAGAATGGGATGTAAGCCATTCTAAATAAATGTCATATTATCATTGTTTTGATAAGTAACTTCAACTAGATTTGTTGTATATGAAATCAGTTGTCTTCAAAAAGAAAGAAGGTCGAAATGTGTATATAATCATCATATTTCTCGGAAGGGTTATGCGAATCTTGCCCAAGAATTAGTAAGTTTTTTGACGTAAATTAAATCTTTTATTCTAACATGTTTATGCTAATTAAATATGTATGTTCATGTAGAATATATCGAGTGATCCTTCTTATTGGGCAACTTTATGGAAAAAAGCACGAAAAGGAAAAAATAATGAATACTTTGATGAAGTCACTCGAGAATGTGCCAATCGAATTGTAAGTTTATATTGTGCAAAGTTTAAGATGGCATATATATAATGTTTGAAACATGTGATGATATAGATATTGTGTGAAAATTGTAATATGTTTTACAGGATAAATTGGTCGAAGTCTATGAAGGTGAAGATGTTTTGTCCAAAGCATTGGGTACAGGTGAACATTGGGGACGTGTTAGAGGAGTGGTGATTTTGTTTCCCATTTCCAATATTTCAAATTAGTAAAACCAAAATTCTCAATGAGCCAAGAAATTGAAGGAGGCTCTAATAAAGAAAAATGTTCGACATGGTAAAATGTCAAGAGAAAAAACTCATAGTAGACAATCTCATCAGTCCAAATCATCTGTTGAAAGTGTCGCACTAAGTGCATCTGAAGAAGAAGATACTGAGAAGATGCCTAAAGAAGATTTGGAGGTAATTTATTTGTTGTGACTTTTAAATTTTAATCATATTATGCTTAACCATGCCTGACATTAGTTCTTTCAAATTTGTTAAGGGGACACCATGCCACTTGGCTATAGGAACTGTAGATAATATTGTTGCAGTAGCCACAACATTTGATGATGATATGTCATGCTTAATTGTTAAAGTTCTGATTGACATTGTCATAAGAGAAGATTTGCCTATACCAATTCCTGTGAAGGAAAAAATAAAGTCCTTAAATCAAGCAATAGGCAACTTCGTAACATGGCCTCGTGAATTTGTAGTTATGGTTAACGAGAAAAAAATATGCCTCTTTTTTAGTATATGAGTTTGGTTATTATTATTTTTCATACTTTGAATTTTTGTAACTTTGGTTATGGTAGGACCATTCAACAATTAAGAGCTTCGGCCAGTCCTCCAAATATACTAACGCCAATGGTACCATCAAACTCTTGAACGGACATGCCGTGAACGATATAGACATGATCCGTATCAATTTGAACGAGCATATATTTGGAAGAGACAAATTTGGTTATTTAGGCCACGATGATCTGATCCAATATTGCAATATGGTTAAAATAGGTTACATGTGTATTTTGACATACATTGCATAAGTATTACTCATGTAAATTCACTCATGTATATTTTGTTTCATGTTTAAATAATAATTTTTACTTTGTTTAGGTATCTTTGGGATGAAAGTGGTCTGATATTACGAAGAAGTTTTTTTTTTTTTATAATTGATCAAGCAAGAATATCACCACATGTGACTCAAGATATTTGAGCCAGAAATTTAGCCAACCAACTAGAATTGACTAATTTGGACAAATTAGTCCTTATTCCATATAATACATGATAAGTAAATTACAAGTTCTTTAGTTATTTTTAATTTGCATTATACGTGTACTAATATTTCAAAATTGTTGCTTATTATAGTTATCATTGGATATTGATTATAATCAATCTACAAGAAAATTGTATTTATGTTTTGGACTCTATTCGAAGTAAGGTTCAAGAGGATTTTCATGGAGTTATAAATATGTAAGTGTAATTGAACTTTCTTAGCTCTTAATTGAAGTATTTATGTTTAACTAATGTTTTCAAACTATTTAGTGAATTGAAAACATGGCAAGCCAAACATGATCTCCAACACCATCGGTCTTCTCGAAAATGGAAACCTGTAAAGGTAAATTTGCATTCATTTTTTTTAACAATTTATGTTCATTCGAATATAGGAATAATTGTTTTCAACTTCTTTATATGCAGTGCCCTTGTCAATTAGATTCTACAGGATACGAGTACTATGTGTAAAAGTATATACATGAAATAGTACATAATCCTACTACTTCCATTACTAGCCTCGTACGTAAATTATTTATTTTTTATAAAGCTATAATAAATGGATGTAAACTTATGTTGAGTTTATCTTTTTTTTACCTTTTTGTAGTTCAATACAAAAAATGCATATACCCAAGGAGAGATTGACGTAATTCGAACCCAATGGACAAGTTTTGTTGGCCGATTTATGTAAGAATGTACTTCTTGTTTTTTGTCTCAATAGAATATAAATGCTAGCTTATAATGGATGCAAATTTATCTAACCATAATCTGTTTATTGGAAGATTTATGTATAATTTTTTTGTTTATGGGGTATTTGGTGTAAGTACTCATGGAAGTACTGATTGATATTTGTGAATGAGAGAAATGATTATTATAGATGTGGTTGATAATTATAATTATTGTTCTATGAAAGTATATTATCAATATACAAATATTGGTGATTAGTGTGCTTATTTCATATTTGATGAGTATATAGAATGGATTGGAAATATTAATTCTTGTTTGTTGATAAATTATTATAGAAGTGTGCACTTTGTAATTAGTTTAGTGGTAGAGTGTATTGTTCTGTCTATTGTTATATTTTAGGTTTGAGTTCAATGAATTCATAGGTGGAAGACAAATATTGATGGCTTCCCATGCAATTTTTTAAATATTTTTTAATAAAAAATAATGACGGACATTTCCTGACCCAACACGAGACATATAATGTCGTTTTTTAACTTTTTGACCGATATTAAAAATGGATTCGACAACAGAATTTAAAAAAAAAAGGACAATAATTGAAAAAAAAACGGACATAGATTCTAGGCTTCAATGTTAGTTTAAAGAGCTTCAATGGATTCTGGGCTTTAGTTGACAAACGACATTAAAGGGCTTTAATGTCGGTTGACAGTGTTATTAAAGCTCTTTAATATCGGTTGCCTTTAATGTCGGTCGACATTAAAGTCCAAAATTCTTATAGTGCAAGTATTGTTCAATAAGCATAAAGTTCATTTCAAAATCAATTGACAATATGATGAGTAATTCATGTACTTATAAAGATTGTGACATCTATCCATCTTAATTAATTACAATACAAAATATCTATGAACTTTGAGATACATTTTAATTTTCTCTTTTGTTTAACATATTTTGTTATGAGTTTTCAGACAAACATTTAATATTCTTATTTGTTTCACATAATTTCATGTTGTAAAATTCATGATATTTTGATCAATGGAATTTTAAAACCTGTCTATCATGAATTTTCTAATGTGCAGCTTCACTTTAGAAGAAATGATTTGGAATTCACAAAAGAGCTAAAAAATGGGAGAAATACAAGTTCAACTTAAAAAATTGTGAAGAGCTTCACTCAACCCACAAATTTCGACGAATCTTATTCGAAACTTAAAGATTGGTACAGATTTGAGATGAGATTGACAGATCTGGCGAATGCACAATGCTGGCAAGCACCAGACCTGGCGATCGGAGCTAAATCACTACGCCAACAATCAGATCGGAAGACCCACGAGTAGACTAGACAAATAAACGACTGGATCTGAACCCACCACCAGATCTGCAGATTCGACGTTGGCGACGAGCTAAACGGCAAACGAACCTGTACAAGATGATGAGCTGATTGACACCGGAGATCGGATCTGCACGAGTTGCACGAACGAACGAACCTGCACAAGCTGCACCTCCACGAGCTGACTACGAGGTTCCTGCACGAGCAACGAAGAACAATGGCGGATAGATCTGCACAGCGAATGACAATGACGAAGGGTGATGATGGTCAAAGGCAAGAGGGTTTGGAGGAGAGGTGAGAAAGGAGAGAGAAAAAAGATAGAGAAATGGAAGAGAGGATATTTTTACTAAATGAAAAAAAATAAATGGATATCTACAATGTCGGTTTAAATTGACATTGTAGTCTAATTAAAACATATCTTTAATGTCGATTTAAAACCAATATTAATGATCCACTTTTTTTTTTAAAAAAAAAAACCGATATTATGCATATGTTTTTGGTTTTTTCATTCGACATTAAAACTCAAATTTCTTGTAATGAAGTGGGATTTATATTCTTGAAAATAAGCCTTAAAAATATAATCTAATCAATTAATAAATATTCAAGAATACATTAATAAACTTTTGGCGTAAAAATATCAATTTTTTTTTATTTAAATGACTAACTATTACTAGATTTAATTAATGAAAACATTAATTATTCTCTTACATATAATTTGGTAATTGTTTAGTTTTAGTTTTTTATATACAAAATTGGTGTAATAAACGAAGATATTTAATATCCAAGCACATAGGTTAATTATCTTAGCATTTAATCATTAGGTTACACAAGGATTTATTGGATTTCATCACCACATCCTTTTCCAATTCTTGATCTAGTGTTTTGTATTTATATATAAAATAATACAAATGGAGTGGAGAGATTTGAATACCATGGACTTCCTAGTCCTCGACACACTATGATGCCAATTGAGCTAAACTCTTTTTCGTAGAAAATTACGAAGTATAAAAGAGAAAATATTTGGAGATTAACATCAAGGTTTCTCAACCAACATTACAAAGAGGATGAACTTTAAATACAAAGTTTAAAATAGGCCCAATGTGCTTTTACCTATAAAATAACCTAAAACTAATTAACATAATCTAAAATACTATTACATTAATATTAAATACTAAAGTGCTATTACAACAATATTTAATACTCTAAAATCTCTTTAAGCGAACATGATGGTGACGACTCGGGGCTTATGAACTATGAAGATGTGTTGTGAATTCGAAGAATTTAGATAGATATTCTTTTTGTTTTTTTTTTGAAAAAAGGGAGAGAAGAGAGAGGGGAAAAAAAGGAGGAATAGGGGAAGGAGAGACGTATCTTGTAGGAAAAGATTTGAGATTTTTGGCTGATTTGGAAATTAGAAGGAAAGAGAAAAGATATGTTTAATAGATGGGAAAACGGGAAGTTAGGATTTGATTAGAAAATGCAATTAATAGAATATAGAAAGAAGATTAATGAAAAAAAAAATAATTCGATATTTCCACGTTTCCCTGGGTTCAATATCGATATGAGAGGTGAATCAATATTTCCATTATTTCGTAGAAAAATTCATGAAACATACTAAATTAAACAACAAAATGTCACTAATGTAAACAAAATATAAATAATAGATAAGTTTATTTGTTTAGAAATCATAAAATATTTATTTACTAATTTAAATCTATTTTTGAATTTTTGTTTTTATAATTTTTTTAGAAATATCTATTAAAATTAAAATTTTATCTATATTTTTATTAAATTTTTCCTTAAATTAAGATCTCGATATTTATGTGGATATAAATTTTTTAAAAGAAGAAGAGAAAAAGTAATTGAAAATTTAAATGGATGTGAAAAGAGGAGAGGGAAAAGATGGTGTGAAGATTTGATTAGGTGTTGAAAAGATAAGAAAAATTGGGAAGAGAGAGAATATATGAGAATTGATTTGCTTTGCTTTGATTTTTTTTTTTAAACAAATGAAATGTTTAAGGTTTGGAGGAAGAGGGAAAAAAATTGCATCCCTTTTGGGTTTAGGGTTAGACGCCACCGGTTTATTTATTTATTTACTTGAGCAAATGTTGAGAGATCAGATTGAAGATGAAGAAGGCTAAAATTTGAATTGAAAGCAAAAAAATAAAGCATTGAGGGGGAGATTTTCTTAGATTTTGAATGAAGAAATGAGATTTGAGAAATTTGGATGAGATCTTAGAGATCTAGAGAGCAAGAAGAAGATGGAAGAGAAGCCCATAGATTCAAGTTTTTTTTTTTTTTTTTTTTCTTCTTCTTCTTTTCAAGAGTAAAATTTAAAGGAAAAAAGAAAGAAGAAGAAATAGACGGAAGTATTTTGAGATTTTGAAAGAGAAACCATTGAAAGATCTAAAGGGAAGAGAGATATTGGGATTTGTGTCCAAAAGCTTCCTAGTTATTTATTTAATGTAGTATTTAATTTAATGATTAAATATGCAATAATAAATTATCCAATACAGTGAATATCCAAGATTATTTCATGACTGTAGAAGTGGATCGTGTTCAAGTAATAAGCTAACGGTCTAAAGTATATGGATGAATACGACCCACCTTGTAATTATTACAAACGATGTGATCCAAATCATTCATATGGAGATATGTGAGTGGGATATCTTATATCAAATCGTTCATATGAAGACATGTGAGTGAGGTATTCTACACAAAGAGTTTGTATATGACTGGATTACAAAAGAATTAATCTCTTTTTGTGACTTCATTAATTGAAGAGATTAATATCTCATAGGATGATCATATGTAACTCCATCTAAATCCTGAGTGAGTTACAAACTCTTGTTTATTAAGGCTCGTCCTTTGATTTGCATGGATGAGAATGACTCAAGTCGCTGACTCAGTAAGCCTACCATTTTAAGACTTTATTGAATAGGGAGTTGGGAACTAATTTCACAAAATGTAACTCACTCCTTCATATTTAGGGTAAGTAGATGAGTAGTTCCTTTAAATGCTGACTCTGGAACTTGGAACAATGGGGTCCCACCCTCTCACTAACTTAAGAAGAACTTTGTTTATGATTGGATCATAAACAAAATGTTCTTCAATAGTACTTAAGAGGTAATTACAGGAGTAAAATAGACAATTGGACCAGCTGTAATTAAGAGCAACTCCTGAAGGATCGACTTACGTGTAATGGTTATATCCATGGACGCAACATGTTCTACAGTGCATAAGACTACAATTATGAGTATAATGGATTGCCCCATAGTTAATACATGTTGATTAATTTAATTAAATATTTTAATTAATTAATCTCGAATCATTGGAGCTTATAATCTAAAGGCCCATTAAGTCCCCTAGCTAGCTCGCAATGAATTAGCAAGGACCAATGTTTTGAAAGAACAATTTGAGTGTTCAAATTAATTTAGGGAATAATATGTTAATTATATATGATACAATTAACATAATAATATAGATACAGTATAGTATATAGTTAATTTCGAATTAAACTATATAATATGGGAGATGTAATGTATTTGATTGTGATTCAAATAACAAATTAATATAAATAAGATTTATATTAAAACTATAGGTTAACAAATTAATATGAATAAGATTCATACAAAAACAATAGGTTAAAAGTTTATGTGAATAAGATTCATATTAAAACTTTAGGTTATGAAAGAAATAAATATTTGAATAAGATTCAAATATATTTGATTAAAAGTGAGATAATTGTTTAATTAATTAATTATAATTAAAATAACTCCCTTGAGGGAGTGGCAGAGAAAGAAGAAATGGGAAGTTATCCCACTTCACGTAAAAGATAGAGAGGTTAGTTCTTCTTTGCAAATTTTGAATTTTACTCTCTTCTCTTAAAGATCTCATAACACAGAGAAATGAGTTCTATGAAAAAAAATACTTATCCATATAAATTCCCTCTATCTATCAAAAGAGGCTCCCACAAGCTAGTCTTTGTCAGAGTAGGAAGGAAGACTCTATGTGTTGGGAATGTCCTAGAACTCGCAGTTCGTGTTAAACATTCTATTTATCAATAAAATATTATTGAGTAACTTATTCAATAAAGTTGTTGATTTTTCATTCTATTATGAAAATTCAATAAACATATCCATGACTATAGTGTGAATACTTTAACTTTATATGGTGACATAAATAGGATCAAGTTAATAGTATATAGCCTAAATGGTCTAATAAGTATATAGATGAAATTGGGTATCTCATCCTGGTAACACTATTGGATGCGGCCCATTTTGTAGGTAATACAAATGATGTGATCCACAGATCATTTATATAGAGACATGTGAGTGGGGCATCCTATGCAATGAGTTTGCAGACTGGACCACAAAATAGTCATTTTTTCTTTATAATGACCGTTTACTGTTAAATCTGACTATTTCGTTTTAAGTAACCTAGGTTAACTCAATCTTAATCCTAAGCTAGCTATGAACTCCTATTTGTTCGGGATTATTCTTTTATCTGCATGGGTGAGCGTAGTCCAACAGCACTGCTCAATAAGCGTTCCATTTTGTGGATAAGACAGGATGAATAACTGGGACATTAAGATGAAATTCACTCTTACCCAATTTAGGGTTAGCAGATAGGTTGTTCTCTTAAGTACTGATTCCAGGTTTTGAACAATCGGAGCCCTGCCTTCTCATGATAGAGAAAGAACTTGATTCATAAGTATTATGAATCAAAATGTTTATTAGAGAGTCAGTGGGAACTTAAGAAATGAGATGTATTCACAGGGGTAAAATGTGAACTTGACCCAGCTGTGATTACGAACAATCTGTGAAGGATCGACTTATTGATCATGGTTATATCAAGTGGACATAATACATCTACAATGAGGGGAGTTCAACTATGGGCTTCAGTGGAGTGACCCATTAGTTAACGAATGGGAGTTAATTCAGTGTAATGAGTTTAGCCAATTAATCTCGGATCGTTGGAACCCATGATCTGTAGGTCCACGAGGTTCCCCTACTAACTCGACATGGATTAGTTTTAGAGTAGCATGATAAATTAATTTGAAACGTTCAAATTAGAATTAAGCAAAATAGGAGAATTTATATTTAAATATGATCTAAATATATGAAAGTGGATTTGTGTAAAATTAATTTAATATTTGATATTAAATTAACTAGAATTAATTGAATTATTTATTAATTTTATTAAAAAAATAATTTATGAAATTAATTTTACAAAATTAATAATATTTTCAATTTTAAAATCAAATTGATTTTTAGAAATCATTTGGTTTTGGAAAAATGATACAAAATGAAAATTTGGTTTTTTCCATTATCATCTTCAACTTGCTCACACCAAACCTATTAAGTTAGGCTTCAATAAATCCAAGCATGAGTTGTATCTCATGCAGCCATCTTCTTTGCGTGATAGCTTGCAATAAATTGAAACATGCATTCAAAGAGTTTTTACAGAAAAATTTGAGCTGAAGAAATTGTTCTTCAAGTGGGTTGTAGCAGTGAGCTTCTCTCCAAGTTTTCTTTCGTTCAAGCTGATTTGGAGCCACACAACTCATTTTAAAGCTCTAAGAGGATAGTGAGAAAGATCTTGAGGTAGTTCATAGCAAGTTTCAGAAAAGATGACAGCTGAGAATCAAGATCTAAAGGAGTTCTACAAAGGTATGGCTTCAAACCCTCTTATGTTAGATGAGCATGCTTTAGTTACTGCTAAAATTAATGAATTAAAGTGCTTATTGATCCTTGTTGCTTCCGCTGCATGCTGATATACTCTTACAATTGGTATCAGAGCTTCATTTAAGCACTCAATTTGGTTTAATTTTAGTGTGGTGGGTATTTTTCATGAGTTATATGAACATGGTGCACTGATTTGAATATTCTGAGTTTTAGCATTTATTTTTCTTTAATTTCTTGATTAAATTTGTAATTGGCTTTTGATTCATGAGCTTATATGTGTTCTCAAGAGTCTGTAATTTATGTGGAGTCATTAGAGTTGAAATTAATGTGTAATTGAAGAAACAAATGAAGAAGGCCGAGCTGTAGATTCCAATTTTTCAGCTTCTACTCAAATATAGCCGTTAAGGTATAAACGCTGAATGATCGTGTAGCAAAAGGTGCTGTACGATAGCATTAAACGATCGTGTAGCTTTATGCAGGCGCTGAACGATGTCAACAGGCGCTAGACGATAGAACTACACGATCGTGTAGCTTTTCCATGCGCTATACGATAGAACTACACGATCGTGTAGCTTTGCCAGGCGCTATACGATAGCACTGTGATCGTGTAGCTCTACCCGACACTATACGATGGCGATGGACGATAGTTAGAAGACGTAAGAAAATCGTGTTAGATGATAGATATCAGTGCTACACGATGAGCCTTAGCGAGATTTCGAGCATGGAGCGAGAGCAGCCAGTTCGATCGGTTTTATCGAGGTCCTGTCCGGTTCAGCCTCAAAAGGTTTTTGGTTGGTCCGGTTTAGACTTTTTTGATCCAGTTCAAGTTGTTTGGGTTCAGTTTGGAGCGGTTTGAGTGATTCAAAAGCGTTTTTTTTTGTAATAGTTAGGCTTTTGTTTGCTATGCTAAAACTAAAACCATATCAGTTTATGTTTAATTGTTTATGCAGGTGATGTATGTAATAATTAAATAAATCATGTGTATTCATACAGTATGCCATGTAGATTTAAAACCCCACCGTAGGAAGTATGTTACATGCATTGAAAGTATGTTGTAAAATGTTATAATATATAGTATGCATGTTAGGGTTTCTTTGATTTAATATAATTGTTATATGAGATATAGAATACCTTTGTTGTATGTTGTGGATGGTTAGCATGTCTAAAATTTTGTAAGCTGTTATAAAATTGGGTTAGATGTTTAAAATCCATAACGAAAAATAGTTGCATGCTCACTTAGGTTAACAACTAGTTTTAACCGTTAAAACAAATTGTTACTTTATAAAATTTGGTTACATACTCAAATCGGTTCATAAAACCTGTCTAAGGCTGGGGGTACTTAAGTTGACGGTTTACAGAACACCTCCTACCTGGGGATTATGACCAAAAGATTGAATATTGTTAACTGATTTTATGAGCTTGCTTGAGCGATTTGAGGTTTAAGGTTTAAACATTTAGACATCGTAGGGTTATATCCAAATATAATTGTTATACTTAGATAAAATGATATAGACTTAGGTTGTTTAAATTTAGTCATTTTATACCTAAGTAAATACCAAAACATATAGAACACTTCAATGGGAGATTAACAATATATTCGATATATAGTTATTAGCTCTTACGTCCTCAAGAGTTCACACTATAAGATCCATGCTCGGCTTCGTTTCGCTTTTACCGCGACTACTCCATTCTGAAAGTGTTTGCATGGGTCAATAAAAGGCGAATGAGGGAAGTAGTTCATAGTAAGTGGGTGAAGAAAATGTGTCAACATTGTCCTATGGTCTCCTCCATTAGTTTGAAACGTGAGATTCCTATGTTGCGCCTGCTATCGTTTTTAGGCGGCACTACTAGTCGTTAACCACGATGATCCCCTTGAAGGGTTGTAACATAAGATTCAGAACAACCCAAGCTTCAATAAAATGAATAGGGACTTATAGTTCCATCTTAGGTATTGTCTTCTATTTCGGGGGTATATTCATACCGTTCCATAAGATCTGGAAATGGCGGGTCACACCTACAAGAATTACTAGTTGTTAGTAAAGATCTTGACCGGAAATGATAACCAAAAGAACTATAGGAGTAAAAAGTTATTCAGAAATATTATTTGGTCAAGAATTGTCTTGCTTCAGTGAAGGAATTCTTGACTACCCTTCGGTAGTAATTGTTCTAACTCACTAAAGTATCGTTGCAAATAAAAAAAGATTTATTGGGTACTTTATGATTTTATTAAAATTGGATTTAGATGCATAAATATTTAATAGAATTTGTTTAAATTGTTTCAGCAATGTCGAATTCAATCATACAATTGCTAGCTTCCTATAAATTTAACGGTGAAGGATATTCAAACTGGAAATCCAACATTAATACAATGTTAGTTGTGGATGATTTGAGGTTTGTATTGATGGAGGAATGTCCTCGGGTTCCCAGTACAACAGCGAACCGAAATATTCGAGACATCTATGATCAGTGGGTAAGGGCTAATGAGAAAGATCGGGCCTACATCTTAGCAAGTATATCTGATGTACTTAATAAGAAACATGAGGTTATGCCCACCGTGAGATAATGATGTCACTTCAAGAGATGTTTGGGTAGCCGTCATCCTCTGTTCGACATGAAGCTATTAAGTATGTTTAGTTACTCTCATGAAAGATGGAACCAGTTGTACTTACGAGCATCTGGGAAGGGTCATCGTACTGATGATTGGTTATATCCAATGGACATAGAAATATATCTATTGTAAGAAGAATTCAGTTGTCGGTCTTTAGTAGAATGTCTGATAGTTAACGGATGGTGGATATCGTGGCTGAAAAGTTTAGTCAGTTATTCACGTATCGTTGGAGCTTCGAGCCATAGGTCCATAAGGTCCTCTTGGTAGCTTGGATAAAAGTTGAGAATCAGTTTTTTTGTCAGTTTAAAATATTCAAATTGACAAGAGGGAGTTCGATTATATATGATATAATTAAACTAGTTAATTATATATGATATAATTAATTTTATGTATGTTATACATTAACTAGGAGGAAATTAGATATAAATATGATTTATATCTAGTGGAGGAAAAATACTATGGTTAATATATGATATTAATCCATAGATTATGAATATAATGTGATTATATTTATTGTCTATTAATTAGATGGTTAAGGGATAATTGGTTGGCGTCTCTTCTGTTTTCATAACGGATGAGTAAGATGAAGAATCGCTTTGAGACGCTTAAATAGCTCAGGGTTTGTTAAGCATTGGATGCGCAAACATAGTGTTGAAGTGTGTCATCGCTTAGTAAAAATCAGAGCCTATACGATAGTGCTGAACAATCGCTTACTTATACGATAGTGCTGAGCGATCGCTTAACGCTTACACCCGCTCACGCTATTTACTAAATGATCGCTTACCTTTTACTAAGCGATTGTTTAGCGCCCGAGCTTTACTAAATGATCGTATAGATGATCGCTTAACTTTTCCTAGACGTGCTTACCTTTTTCTACATGATCATATACTTCACTTAAACAATCAAGCATTTTGTCTATATGATAGACGAGTCTTTCTTCCACTTGCTTGATCGTTGTATACAATCTCCCTTCCTTCTCCCCTCTACCAAATCCAAACAAAGCCCACCCTTTGGGTTCTCACTCCAAGAATACTGAAGGCTCTGAGTGGTGGTGTCATCTCTGTTTCCTTCTGTACATGTGGAGACTGTTCGAGGTAGACGATTAGGATTTACTGAACGTTAGCTTGCCGTTCCAGCAAAAATGAGATTTACTATGAAGAAAAAGTCTTCAACTGGTATGATTTCTCGGTCTCTAGTTTATTGTTTCTTTAAGCATGCTAGTAATTTAGCGTTGTGAATGCATATCTGTATGTTTGAATGTATATGTGGAAATTCTGTCACAATGAATTTGAAAGATCCGTTTCCGCTTGTAGGTACTCTTGAATAAGAGTTCCTTCAAAAGAGCCTCTCAAACTTATACATTCAGACCTATGTGTTCCGATGAATATAAAAGTACAAGGAGGCTATCAATATTTTGTTGTTTTATTAATGATTACTCTAGATATGGTTACATTTACTTAATCAGTCATAAGTCTGAAACTCTTGAAAAATTCAAAGAATTTAAGGCTGAGACAGAAATTTTTTAAGTAAAAAAATTAAAACACTTCGATCTGATCGAGTGGTGAGTATATGGATTTAAAATTCCAAAAGTATCTAGTAGATCATGGAATTTAGTCCCAACTCACAGCATCTGGAACATCACAACAAAACGGTGTTGCAAAAAGGAGAAATCGAACCTTGTTAAACATGGTTCGATCAATGATGAGTTATGCTCAGTTACCTCAATCCTTTTGGGGGTATTCAGTACAGACTACAGTATTTATTCTAAACGTTGTTCCTTAAAAAACTGTTTCAGAAACACCGTATGAATTATAGAAAGGATGCACAATTAGTTTACGTGATTTTTGTATCTGGGGTTGTCAAGCACATGTGTTGGTACAAAATCCTAAGAAATTGGGAACATGTTCGAAATTATGCCTTTTTGTAGGATACCTTAAAGAAATAAAAGGAGGATTGTTTTATGATCCCCAAGAAGACAAATTATTTGTATCGACAAATACTACATTCTTGGAAGAAGATCATATTAAAAATCATCTACCTCGCAGTAAATTAATATTGCAAGAAATAACAAAAAATGCTACATAAATATCAACAAGAGATGTTGATTAAGTTGGTCCATCAATAACTGTT